>NW_026067998.1:4211136-4287927 GCF_014885135.2 Alexandromys fortis
ACAGAAGGACATGCTACATCATCTCTTTTCTGTCTAAATGAAAAGAAAGTTATTAACTTTAACACAGTAAAATTAATTTAATATACAAAGCAGTTATCAAGCAAGAATTATAGTTAGAATATTTGGTTCTTTTACATTTGGCAAATTAAGGAAAATACTCTATCTTCAATCCTATTTTTGTGAGTCTAAAGTTTTATATTTAATTTATACTTTTTCATAACTATGAAAAACTGTAACTATCTGTCTTCAACTCTTCAAAGACCCCAGAAGGATATGATATTATCAAAGTTAGCAGGAAGTGCATTGTAAGCAACTTCCAAAACTCTAGAATTGACAGACATTTTGATGCCTGGACAGTCACACATAGTTCTTTTGCAATGTTGGGGCATCCATCTTCATCCTACAGTCCATATTATCTGGTAGACTTTCCCATGAAGCAGGAAATCTGAAGATCTATTTTGCCTATATTGGCAATTTGTCAGTCATTTTCTTCTGTATCCTGCAGAATGTCATGGCAGACTCTTTCATGAAGCAGGAACCCTGAAGAACTATCTCACCTTTAGACAAGTTTAGCAGTCATTTCTGTGGGTCTTGCATGTCCAGTTTATATAATATACCATCAAGAAGTCCAGGCAAGAATAGTTTTTTTTTTCCCAAATGGCTAGCAAACTCCATAAGGAGACTCTTATTTCTCTTGAAGTAATTGGTGCTGCCAGGAAGAGCTATGACTCACTGTTGAGAAAAGTCTAAGTGCTTAAAACATTTTAAATGCCATATTCTGTAGGTCTTTGAAGTGTTGAAGATTATCTAACTGAAATATATCTCTGTATATCTAGAAAACCTAACTAACATAATTATAAGTTTGCTATTATAAATGTCTCTCTATTAATCTATAATTTTAAATTATGAATAACCTTTTTAAATGAGTTACATAAACCTTAATACCTTAATTATGGTAGAAATTTTCCTATAACAAAATTGACCTTAAATTTGTATCAATAAACCAAAATCCACACCAATGTAATTATTCATTTTTATATCATATCCTCCTTATTTCCATTAACCATTTATAACGAACTCTTTTAAAATGAAAATAAACATTTAAAATTATTTTTGGAATTTTGGCATTTTTTTCCAAACTGCTTCCTGTTCTTTTTGGGTGACATATTTTTAGGCTTATCAGAGACCTTTTGGGAGATCTTGTTCTGTCAAACCATATTAGCCTTGAAGGAATCCACAAATTTTTATCTTTTGAGGCAATAAAAGCAGAACCTCTTTTCCAAAATGACACAGCCTTAGACTCAAATTTTGAAGTTAAGAGACCTTTAAAATATATATGCTTGTTTAGTTTAGCAGTCTATACAATGAAATGTCTCTCTGTATTTAGCTCGTTACAGTTTAAAAATTTAAAGAAAGTGCAATAATATATATAATATAAACTCTCTGTGTATTTTTTATATTTACATGCTTTTAAAAAGGAGATACTACACTTGGCCCAGGTAGACAAACTTCCATGAAATTGTGCTAAGTGGGGTAAACCAAAGAGGAAAAGTCCAGTACTATGTGACTTAGATATAGAATCTAAAAGAAAAGGTTTTTAATTGGATACCTAGAAGCAGAGAGTAGAGCAGGAGGTCCTAGGTACAGGAGAAAGGGAACAAAAATACATAAAGTTAAGATACTCAGGTAAATAAACATAGAAGCTTAGTGTGCAGGGTGTGGCTATAGTTAACAGTGCAATCTTGTATACTAAAAATCTGCTAAGAGAGCAGAGTTAGGATGTTTTTACCACACCAACAGCATCAGAAAGATGATGGACTTAAGGTAACAGCAGTAATAGTTTTATGTGCACATGAAATCATCATTTCCCATGTCTTAAACATATACAGAATTAAATTGAGGTAGCTCACCATGACTAGGGACATAAACTTGAAGAAAAATGCAAGCAAACCATCTGAACTCTGTGAGCAAAACCCAACTGAGGTGCTAAAGGCTTAGTTGTTAGGATGGAAATGATGGTGGCAGTAGTGTGGGAAGTGCTGGTTGCAATTATGAACCAGGGAGGGCCTGAGCCTGAGACAGCCTGTAAATGCGGCAAACTTGAACAGAATACATTCCTTTTACACATTTTTTCATACCAGGACCAAAATTAAAATAATAAAATAAAATAAAAAAAGAGAAGCACTGTGCATGAAAATACCAAAGAGACAGAAATTTCTCATAGTGAAAAGGAAAATCCCATGCAAAGTGGTACTCATCGAACAACAAGAAAGGTGGATAGTGGAAAAAACCACACAGAGATGTTTGTGTTGAGGAATTTAGGAATTGAGAAGTTCAAGTTCAGCATTGTGGGTATTTGTTATATTACCATATATTGAAGTAGAATAAGGTAGAAAAGACCAATCACTAGATATTTATTTATTCAGTCATTTATTTAAAACACTGCTTGTACTGCCAATTTGACAATCATGGCTTCACTTGCTGCCTGGAACAAAATGACTGAGAAATAGTTGAAGCAATGAACCATTGTCTTTAAGAACCTGTTGCCAACCATATGTGCTTCTCTAAAATCTGGCTTGCCTGCACACCCCATCTTGCGGTCTTAGAGTATAGAATGAGAATACAAACCGGACCTGGGATCAAAGCCTTTCAGGACTATCCTGGCTTTTGTTCAGCAGTGACTTCTTCCACTCAGCACTTATTTCAGAAAGATTCCTGCAGCGGTATAAAGACCCGAATAAAATGCAGCCTGGTGTTTCAGGGCAGTAGTAGGTAAGCAACAATTGATTCACTTTGCTTTATCTTATTTTATTGAACCAGGGTCTTTCTGTGTAGCTCAGGATGAGTTCAGACTTGCAACTATGTAGCAATGTTCTTCCTCCACCTCCTAAATTCTGGAGTACCTGGCTTGCACTACCTCTCCTGGCTCAAAGATTTTAATTTTTCCAGGGTTTCAGGACCAAATTATCAAAACTAGAAAGTACAAACTCAGTTGAAAAAGTATATATATATATATATATATATATATATATATATATATACACACACACATATTAACAGTCAGAAGAATTAAATATTCCCGGAATTCCTGACTGGGTACTGATCCCTGGATACATCATTGCTATTCCCTGAGGACTAGATCACTGTCATAGGGATGTTATGACAGAAAAGCTCTTCCACAGACTCGAAGGAACCTAGACATTGCTGAAAGGTAGTCATACTTTTCAAAAACAATGACAAGAATCTTGAGACACAAAAGCCTCATTCCAGGGTGTAGAATTTACTCTGCAGGCCTGGTGTACCTTTTAGTTCATGTCCTCTTAGATCTGGAGACTTAATAATTTACACCCAACCCAAGGCAGCTACAGACACAGAAACCTGGGAGTTAATATTTACCTAGTTCTTAGAAGTGTGTCTGGCAAATAGCAAGTATGTATAAGTGTTTGTTAAATAAATAGATGTCTTTGAAAATTATGACTGCCTTTTCAACAAACTGTTATTTGATTTTTTAAAAAATTCTGCGGCTTATTTGCCATGAAAAAAAAATCAGCAAAGTCAAGTAGGACAATTTCCAGCTGGCACTCACTGGAGCGGGCCACCAAGGGCTTGTCAGGCTGGACTTTATGTAGGAACCCTGGCTGACTGAGACTCTTGCAGCACTTAAATAAAATCATGTTCTTTCTGAAGGCTTGCATCAGTGAACTGTGACTTTGATTTCTTTTTGTCTGAAAGCTGGTTTTGTTTTCTCTCTTTTAAATTTTATTAAGTTTTTTCCTTGATAATTTTAT
Organism: Alexandromys fortis; assembly: GCF_014885135.2. Lineage (NCBI taxonomy): Eukaryota > Metazoa > Chordata > Mammalia > Rodentia > Cricetidae > Alexandromys > Alexandromys fortis. The sequence continues at coordinate 4,214,925 of NW_026067998.1, forward strand.
ACACAAATATAATACATTTTACTTATTCTCACTCCTCAGTTCTCTCTCCTACCTCTGTCAAATCGGCCTCCTGTCTAAGTCTCTATCCCATATTTATGGATTTTGTTTTGTTTTGTGACTCGCTTACTTCAATCTGAGTCGTTTGTGTGACCATGAGTTTGGAGCTATCCAATGGAGCCTGGTGAGCTCACCAATGGGCTTTCATCTGAAGGCAGCAAACGCCCCACCCTAGAATCCATCCGTAGTCAGTAGTTCAGCAGAGAGAGAGACAAAACCCCATGATTCCTCCCAATCCATGACTGATGGTAGAGAGGCCTAATCTCATGTAGGGCCAGGACAAGCAGCTGATTCCTGTGATCATGGTTGTGCTGGCTGTGCTGTCCAAAAGACAACCTGTCACAGCTCTTTAGCTATGTTCTGGCTCTTCCACCCTGTCCATCTCCTCTCGCTATGTCTCCTGAGCCTTAGAGTAGTAGGTGATATAAATGTCCTATTCAGGCCTAAGGACCAACCGTCACATGCTCTCGACACCTTGACCAGCTACGATTCTCTACATTTAGGTCACTCATTACAAAGAGAGGCCTCACTGGTTAAGGCTGAGGGTGACCTTAACAAGTGACCTTGTCTATGGTATGAACATAAACGTTTGCACGAAATTTGCCACCATTTCAATTGAGTTAAACAAGAGTAGCCTAGTCCCACACTGGCCTTAAGACATCCTCAGCCACGTATTTTCGACCCAGTTTATGGCACCATACATTGGTTTTTGCTTAGTAACCATGGCCTTTAGGAACACTGCTATCCGGCTGTTCCACGAATTGCCTTCTAACTCTTTTTAAATTTTTTTTTTTTGGTTTTTCGAGACAGGGTTTCTCTGTGGCTTTGGAGCCTGTCCTGGAACTAGCTCTGTAGACCAGGCTGGTCTCGAACTCACAGAGATCCGCCTGCCTCTGCCTCCCAAGTGCTAGGATTAATGGCGTGCGCCACCACCGCCCGGCTTTTAAATTATTTTTTAACATAAATGTTTTCAATTTACTCCAAAAATAATCAGTTTCATTATGAATTGTTCATGCACCCTTCATTCCAGTTAAGCCTATTCTGTTCATTCTCTCCCTCGCCCTCCATCCTCTACTCCAACCTCTGCATTAATCTTTCTACCCCTACTACTCTCCTTCCTCTTCCATATGACCCATGTTCTCATATCTTCTCTCCTTTGGGGCATCATACACCCCAAAGCCTCTTTCCAGTGTCCTGGCTCCTACAAGTATTTTAACCTGAACGCAAAAATACATCTTATTTTTCTTTTTTATTATTACCTAAAAAAAAATACCAATCCAAATACCCACTCCTTCCCCTCCTTCTAGTCCCCTTCCTCTCCCTCCACAGACCCCTACCCCCACCCTTCCAACCCTAAGGAAATGCCATGCACCCTGCCCTGTGGAAAGTCCAAGGCCCTCCCTACTACATCTAGGTTGAGCAAGGTTTACATCCAAAGAGAATAGGATCCCATGAAGCCGGTGTCTGCAGTAGAGACACATCCCAGTGTCACTATCAGTGGCCCCTCAGTCTGCCCCAGCTCTCAACCCCCTTCAGAGGGGCTTGATTGTTCCCATGTTCATTCACTCCCAGACCAGCTGGAGTTGGTGAGCTACCATTAGCTCAGGCAAACTGTTTCAGTGGATGACCCCCTCATGGTCTTGAATTCCTTGCTCATACTCTCACTCCTTCCACTCTTCAACTGGATCTTGGGAGCTCAGTCCAGTGCCCGATGAAGGTTCTATGGTGATATTTAAGATAATTATAAGTATGACTACAGGGTAAGGTCAGTTCAGACACCCTCTCTTCTACTGCTTAGGGTCTTAGCTGGGGTCATCCCTGTGGGTTCTTGGACATTTTTCTAGAGCCAGGTTTCTTGCTAACTCTATAATGGCTCCCTCAATCAAGATCTCTCTTTCCTTGCTCTCATATCTGTTCTTCCTCCATCTCGACTATCCCATTCCCTCAAGTTCTCTTCAACCCCCCTACCTCCTTTCTTCTACCACTTGCCCCCTACCTCCCAAATTTTTGTCTGATTCTAATTTCGAGGTGGGTCTATATATGTTTTTCTTTGGGTTCACCTTATTACTTAGTTTCTCTAGGATCCTGAACTATAGGCTCATTGCCCTTTCTTTATGACTAGTATCCACTTATGAGTGAGTACATACCATATTCATTTTTGGGGGTCTGGGTTACCTCACTCAGGATAATGTTTTCTAATTCTGTCGATTTGCATGCAATATTCAAGATGTCATTATTTTTTACTGCTGAGTAGTACTCTAATGTGTAGATGTGCCACACTTTCTTTATTCATTCTTCAGTTGAGGGGCATCTAGGTTGTTTCCAGGTTCTGGCTATTACAAATAATGCTGCCATGAACCTTTCTGCCCACCCCCACTTCTTTCTCTCTCTCTCCCATTACTCTACCATCTACCAGCTCACCATAATGGTACCTGATCACTCAGCACCACAGATGCCAAGAAGCTGGTGCTTTGATCTCTGCCTGCCCCAAATGAGTATCCTGAGGTGGAGCTATAGCTGTCCTCCATAACCCTGGACCTCATGGTGCCAGGCTGTCTTTGAAAGTCTTGTAGACAATGAAAAGATGGATCCCATTTTTTTTAATCTGGTTAATTAACTTGTATATTTTAATTGGGATATTGAAACCTAACTAATATCGAGAGTTACTATTGCAATTGTTACATTGTTTTTGGGGTATTTGTATTTGTTTTCTTGGTTATTTGCAAAATAGCTGTCTTTGCATTATTGATTTAATTTCCTGTGCTTCTCAAGCACACTTGCCATTCACTTTGGCATGAAATATTCCCACAAGTATTCTCGGTAGGGCTGCCTTGGTTCTGAATACTTCAAGCTTGATTTCTGTTGCTGTTGCTGCTGCTGCTGCTGTTACTGCTGCTGTTATTGCTGCTGTTCTTGCTGTTGCTGTTGCTGTGGAGTTTTTTTCCCTTCTCCTTCAATTGTGGCAGACAGTATTCAGGGGTGGTATCTGTGGTTGAGAATTTGAACTGTGTTGTTTCAAGCTTTTCTGAATTTTAAAGTTCCCAGTGAGAAATCAGTTTGAACTTTGAGGGGCTTGCATTTTTGTGCACACCTGGACCCTTCAGTCTTGTGGTATTCTGAAAATGATATGGTTGATCTCTTTTCTGGTCCTGTCTGGTTTTCTGTGCACCTAAATGGAGACTTTCTCCCTTAAGTTTAGGAAAATTTCTTCTGCTGTTTTATTGAGCATATTTTTTATGCCTGTGGCCTGGAATTCATCTCCTTCTATGCCCGTAAGTGGTGGATTTAGTCTTTTCTTGGGATCTCAAAGTTCCTGTGAGTTCCACTCACGTGCACCTTTGCAAACTTGTCCTTTTCCTTGGTTGATTGACCCAGTCCTTCTCCTCTAGCTTCAAGCCCTGAGTGGCTGCTCCAGGATCCCTGCTGCTGGGGAAGCTTCCCACTGAGTTTCCTCATGGACCTCCTGAGCCATTCATTCCCAGCCTGATTGCAATGTGAGCTCCCTTTGGTCTGTCTAGCTCTTTACTAAATGGAAGTTTTATATCCTGGTGGGCTGAGTGGTTTAGAAAAGCATGGGAAAGGGGCTGGGTCTCTTAGTCTGTCAGTGGGTTGGGGTCCTATAATTATTCTAAGGCCAACGACTGTTTTGGAGCACAGATATTCAGTTATTTTAGACGATGAAAAGTAAAAGGAACTAGGCAAAAATATTCTGTAAGAAGATAGCATAGTTCTTTTCAATCTTTGTCCCACGTCTTCCCCCATGTATAGCAGAAACACAATTCAGGGCAGAACGGATCCCAGTTGGTCCAAGACAATTAAGAAAAGCCATCCTTTCAGGTGATTGAATTGGGATGATTTATCCCAATAGAAGATGGGATTTTCTTTTTTTAATCAAAAAGCTGTGAAGAAGCTGTGCATTTTCTCCCCCTGATACAAATGTAGGAGCAAACATTTTGATTTCTCCCAGGTGAATGCCTCACACAGAAAGCTACTGGGAGATGAGCTAACACACAAAGTAGGCAGAACAGAGAGAATGGCAAAGCCACAGATCCAGGGCCCCAGTTGTCTGGCAAGGGATGCTCCACCTCTGGGTTTTCAGGCAACTAACCACACATAGAATTTATTTGTTTTTTTTTTAATTACAATTACATAATTTTCCTCTTTCCTTTTCTTCTCCAAATCCTCCCATACACCCTCATTGCTCTCTCTCCAATTCCTGGCCTCTTTTTCCATTAATTGTTGTGATAAATATTTTATATTGTGGTATATTTGTGCATTATATACATATTGTATATCATACTATATTTGTGTATATTATATGTGGTATAATATGTGGTATTTATGCCTTCAGGAATAATAAATATCATATAGAATATGTAATATTAAATATATATAACCTGCTCTGTCTATATAATGATACTTGTATGTATATATTTTCAGGCTTATCATTTAGTGTTTATATTGTGTATATGTGTCTTAGTGTATGTATGTATGCATATGTGTTCAAATGTGCATGCATTCGTATGCACGTCTGTTAGGAGCCGTGCAGCCCAGTCTCAGATCAGCATGTGACTACCTGTCCAGTAGGTTTCTGTGGGCCTGTGGAAACAGACTCTCACTTGGCAAGGACCGGAACCCCACAGCACAGTGTAGAAATTTATAAAATTCAGGCACTTTCCATGCTCTTTTCTCTCTCTCACTGTATTGGTGATTCTTTGGGCAGTTTTTACTTTTCCTTTGTCAGTCACATATACAATAGCTGTAACTTCCCCTGGAAATTCTGTTCCTTTTCAAATATTTCCTCCTAGGATTAAACAGGGGGGCTGATGCTTCTCAAATCTCTTATCTGGAATTATTAACCACAACTCCTAATCCGGGGAAACTTTCTGATTGAATAGAGATAGTTAGGAACATATGAGAAAGCAACACTTAGAATGTTAATCATATCTCACAGTTCTAGAAAGGAGAACAGGGCATACACACACAGAATAGGAAAAAGGCCTCAGGAATACACATAGTGCCAACCGTTGAGAATAAGTTCCCTGGATACCAAGCATATAGAATCAATAATAAGATCTAGTATATTCTGATGGGGTGGGTAGATCCATTTGTACCATACATGGGAGCATATACTGGAGAGAGAAATATGGTCTAGTGAGATGGGAAAAGAGTACCTTATCAAAGTCTGCCTTTTACAGAGAGATTGAGACATGGGACCCTCTTGTAGAAAAGGGAACTATATAAAAATATATCTTGTAGACATGAAAGAATTGTTTGGGTTTGAATATTGTTGCTCTTAAAGCATTGTGTTCATACCTACTATTTTAACTTTGTAACCACAAGTAGCTGCCCGCTGACATAAGGGCTGCGAGAGCAGGATGCTTCTAGCTGAATATTTAGTTAAGACCTGCAAACAATGCTGGGCTCTGCATCCAGAATAAGGGGAACAATGGGGGCTTTCATAATGAACGTAATGTATTCCTTAAATTGTGATGTATTTCTTAAAGTCAAAAATAGAAGCCAATGATCAAGCTGTTCAAGTAATCCTGATAAGAAAAACTCTGTGTAAGTATATAGAGAGATGGCCTGAGTTATTTGGGGCCACTTGAGTGCTACCCACTTGGTGTTCAGATGTTTTCCTTGCACCGAAATCCCTTGCCCACCTCAGGACCTGAACAGTAGCCAAGGATGGACCCCGGCACACCTCCATGTGAAAACAAGAGGTTGGTGTGGTATGTCTTCCTCAATCACTCTCTGCCTCATAGTTTAAAAAACCTAGAGCTCACTGGTTCAAGACTAACTGGCCAGTGAGCATGGGAATTCTGTTTCAGCCTCCCCAGAGCTGAGATTATCAGCAACACACCGTCATGTTCTCCTTTTGCATGAAGTTGGGAATCCAAGCTCGGATTCTTGGCTTGTGCAGCAGGCACTTTAGCAACTGAGCTGCCTCCCACCTGCTAATATCTTAAAGAATCATTAGAAATGAAATCATTTTTGTCATTCATGTTTTGACACTGAAAATGTAGAATTTTCTGTGCTGAGGAAAAAAAGGAGTTGTGCTTTTCCATCCTTAAGCGGGAAATCAGTAGTCCTGTTTAGCTAAATTAATCGCCAGTAAATACTGGACAATAGAAAGCACATGCCATGAAGAAAGTTATTGCCCATATCTCTGGTGGCTTTTTCATGACTTCACTGACATGCGTTTAGCCTTCCAACATGACTTGCTGAACCCATAGGTCGACTGGGGTGGCTGTGGTACAGGACATAGCTGTACCTCTGGTCTTCTAGATCCACACGCCCACAAGCTAAAGTTCACACAGAGATGTCAAGGCTATGGAAGAGAGCACACCAAGACACGGGGACATTCAAAGTATCATGTGTGGGCTTCTCATCAGCTAAGTCCAAAGTCAAAGGGTAGAGCTACAAAGTTATTGACAAAGAGAACAAAATGGGGAGGGCAGTTGTGATAGAAGGGGCAAGAAGTAGGAGCTGGAGGGTGGGCTGATGGGTTAAAAAATACCCTTCGGTAGCCTCAGTTCAAGCATTGCAATCATCAGCTTGCAATAGATATCATTAGCAGCACTGGGCCCACACAAGGTCAGCTTTATCAACAATCAATCCTGAAAGAAAGTGGTCCTGCTGCTTACCTCTGAATGGTTGGCTAAGGACAGACTCTGGGAAAGGGGGAACCATTTTCTTCGTTGTGTCCCCACTTCTGACACCATCAGGCTCCAACAGACAGTCTTAATCCATTGGCCCTGGTCCATCTCCATGGGCTCCATGGGTAACAAAACAAAATGAATAGACATGGATGCGAGAAAGATGTGTGGGCATAGGGAAGCTGGACAGGGGAGGTAGAAAAGGAAAAAGTGGAAGCAGCCCTTTGCATGCATATGAAAACTTGTCTTAGAATGAAATTAATTGAAAAAGAATCAAATCTCCCAAAACAAACAAATAAAGCATCTTAATACATATACAATGAGACTCTTAATTTTCAAGTATGTATGTGATTATTTGGCAAAATATTTTTCTAACTGTATCTTACCAAAAATGTTCTGTTGAATTTCATCTTTTGAGGTTTCTATTGCGGTGGCATTTTTATTTAAAATATAATAAAGGATAAATTGTACTTTCTTAAGGCAAAAATTGGTGACAATAATTCAATCCACAGAGCAAAGGACATTAAGCTTATTAGCTTCCTATATTAAAGTCAATGTAACAGAGAAGAGGTGTTTTTGAGAAGAAACTAGCACCAGGACTTGAGGTCCTGGGGAGCCTAGACAGCCCTGAGCCACAGAAGAGAATGGTGCCAGTGTTGCAAGGAACTGGCCTCCCACACCACACCAATCACACAATGTCCTGAGGAGCTGGGAAGCGCAGAGCCACATCTAAACCCTGATGGTTTAGGTAGCCAGAGATGGGAATTGGTGCTATAGCATTCTTAGTAGGTCTTAAATGAAACCCGTCTCATTCAGGCAGGCTAGCCTAGGTGATATTGATGTCAGTGAGCATGCATCCATGCTGTGGAATGGAAGACAAGGTGTTAGCACAGGTTCGTCTGAATAGAAACCTTTTCCATACCCAGGGGAAAGCCTTCTTGTCTTGAATCTTGAACAACATATCCTGAGTAAATTTTCAGATTTCGTCCAGGCCACTGAAATAAAATTAAATTTTTTTTGCCCATATAGTCACAATGGCATCCATCCCCTTACTTTTTTAAAAGATGTATTTCTTTATTCTATGTATAGATGAGTGCTCTACCTGCATACACCTTTACCTCAGAAGAGAGCATCGGAAGCCACTGTAGATGGTTATCAACCACCATGTGGTTGCTGGGAATTGAGCTCAGGGCCTCTGGAAGAGCAGCCAGTGCTCTCAAACTTTGAGCCATCTATCCAGTCTTCCCCCTTCTCCTGCTTCGTCACTAGAGCTCAGACCACAAAGGTTTATGAGAACATGATGTTTTGAACAAGAAATGACCAGACCACAAGCAGCTCCAGTGGGGTAAGAAATCTGGAATGTCAAGCATACGTACATATTAAAGTCATGGAGATTAATAAAACCACATACAATGTGGAAGCTGCTTGGGTAACAGAGGCTTTCTGAGGTTTTTGGTATTGCAACAGTACGCACTGAAGATAACTATTGTCCCATAATCAATGGAAAGACATAGCAGTAGTACCCACAGAAAGAGTCAATGACCATATGCCAGCCTTCCCACGATGGCTAGCAAAGTGGAGTAAAGTTAAATCCAACAGTAATAAATAGCCTGGGGAAAGTTTGACTCTAGCTGTAACAAGTGCCAGTGCCTACTACCTCATCAGCTCTTAGGATTCCTCGGGTCACTGTGATGAACCCCTATAAGCTCTGACAAATGGAGATGGCAATGCCTTTCCTTCAACCTTACCAAGACAACTAGCAGTCGTGTAGGCTGAACTGGGGGCACGGTGTTTACGGGTGGCGAAAGTTCATAGTTAGTCTCTGTAGTAATGGGAGCTATCATCTTCTAAGACTTCCCTGCACTAGAGGATAAAAACCTCTCTTGGAAACTCAGTGGCATCCCTTCCCGCCTCCATTATATGCTTTTTCTAGATTGCTGCAGCAATACATATCAAGTCTTTGAACAGACAATATGATTTTATAAGAATATACCCAAAAAGTTCTTGATAAATCAAAGTATTGTACTCATTCTGGTCGTCTTTGAATACAGAACACTGGAAATATTTTCAAACACCCAACTCCGTCACTTTATGGAGTCTACATTTCAATCCCTTCCGGGTTATTCAAGGCAGATGGTCTATATAGGAAAATGAAAACAACATAAACCATGATATTTTGTGTCTAAAAACAAGAAAATGCTTTCAAGTATTTCAACAGATCTTCACTAAACGACGTGAATTAATATTGCCGAGGGTCTTAGGGACACTATGAATGAAGGTGGATTCATTTAGGACACACCATTCACAAGAGGAGATTTGTCCAGTGTTTCAAAGTATGCAACCACCTGTTTCTTTGTGGTGTTCTGTAAAACAGTGGAGTACGTCAACGCAGTCTGGATACCAACCAAGTGCTGTTCTTGAACAATGAAACAAAGAAAAGGTGTGTTTTTTCCAGGAACAACCTCCCAGGAAAGGAAACCTGTTCCATGAGGGGAATGACCAGTTTGGCCAGCACAATGTCCTCACTCTCAGAAACAGGAAGCTGTGAGCTGACCCCTGAGCTTACCAGCCTACACATCTAGGCTAGGGTGAGAACCACAGAGGTCAAAGCGAGTGGTGGCTGCTTCGCCCCCTCCTTCGTCTTCCAAGACAAGGTCTCCCTGTTTCACACAGGTTAGCCTTGAACTCTTGAGTTCCATGGTGCTGAGATTATAGGTATACCTCCTCAACCTGCTAAACTTCTTTTCAATTCTTTGGGCAAGTCTTTGCTATTCAGTAGGAAGAATACAGCCTTGCAATTTATTTCTCATACCTCTAGATTGTTAATACAAATTTTCTCATAATATAACCAGGAATAACAGTTTTTAAAAATTCTCACTTCTCTGTTATCTGCAGTTTATGAACTCCGTATAGAGCACAGATGATCTCATGTTCTCTAGAAGTTCCACAAATATTCTAAAAGGATTTAAAAAATGGCTGGGCTGCTTCAAGCTCTATCACTATAGGATTCCCTTGGAAATAGATGGAAGATATAAAACCAGGAAGTCAGGAAGACACCCTGTTCCAATAGACCCTGTTCCTCAATTAAACTCAAGAGACAGTCACAGACAAGTCATCCACGCCAAGAAATGGCCTTTGCTATCTGAATAACTTACTTGATTTCTTCGTGTGCTGGCATTATGACTAAAGCAATATTTGAGCGTTTCTGCAACACGATAATAAATTTGGATCATTGGCTTAATTTAGGTTCCCATTTAAATAGAAAGCTTATAGCAAATGGTTTGAATAACCAGATGGAACTAATTATTATTTAATGAATCAGTTTAGGAAAGAGTCATTTTAAAACACAAATCTGCAGTGACATTTCAAAATACTCGTGAAATCACTGTACGGCATCAAGCTACTTCATGTTGCAAGTCATAATTTAGGTTCCTGAAATGCAATGTAAGATCTCTCGAGTGAAGGCTTGTCCAAAAGAGAACAGATGCACAGCATTGCCATTCAGGTGAATTTAATTCGAAATTCAGAATGAAGAGGCCATTTTGGTTTTTGTTTTGTTTTGTTTTTTAAATTGAAAAACCTGAATTTTGAATCACATAGTTAATCAGATAGTTAAATCTATCTAGAGCTAGACACTCTGGAAGTGTCCAGCATTTAAATCCATCCCAAAAGATTCACAATGGGAACTCTGTGTGTCTGTGGCCTCGCATGCAGGAATACATAGCTTGTCATCTAATGGAGAAAATGCCATTGAAGTGAATAGGGAAATCAGCAGTGCAACGGAACACTCCCTAACAACCCGCGCGGGCCTTGCCAGGACGAATTATCCAATCAAAGTAGCAGAGCGTTAGATGACTGGAGTCCCAGCAAAGCGGATGACTACAGGCATCCTCTCCATGGTAGTGGTCAAATCTCCCTCTGTGGGAACCAAGAACGTTGCCCTAGGAAAACTTTGAATAGCCCAGCTTCATTCAAGTGTCCCCCTTCCACAGTCCTGGTGGCCAGAAAAAAAAAGATGGGGTTCTTTGAGAGGATGGTGACTATAACAGACTATATGTGTGGGGCTGCCCAGCAGGACAGAGAGATTCACTAGGAGCAGCCAGAGTCCACGTGGACATGATCGCGTGGATCAATTCCTTGCCGATTAAAGCAGGAAAGCCGAGCAAATGAGTTCCTCTCCCCAGCTTAATGAAGTCTGGTGAGTATTTCATGGCTAAATGCCCACACCTGCCAGTGCACTCGGTATCAGCTTTCCTCTTCCAGCCGCTCTGATGGAATGGCTAATTTATGCTTCCTCTTTCTCCCCAAACTCAATGTTCCAAGAACACTTCACTGATATACCGTAATTATACATATTTATGGGGCGCAGCGTGATAATTTGATAGATATTTACAATTAAAATAATTAGCCTCTAACTCCCTAACTATTTATCATTTCTTTATGCTGGCAACTTTCAAACTCCTCCAGTTGTTTGGAGAATGTGAAATAAATCACTGTAAAGCACAGTCATTTCACGTAGGTCCATTTCAAAGATGTACAGTAAGTCTCCTTGTTCCGAGTGTAACACAATGATAAACGGTTATTGAGCACCCGCTAAGTGTCTGGCACTGATTAAAGCCTTTATTACTCCCTTATCCAGTACACACAGTGACCTAGAAAAACAAGCTCCATAGTTGTCCCCATCTCACAGAGAGAAAACCATATGAGAAAAGTTAAATAACCGGCTCAGCCAGATAGCTAGGATTTAAACACGGTTATCCAGTACTAAAATAGATGTTTTTATCAATGAACAAATGCTACAGATTATTCTGCAAAAGTCCAGTTGAAGACCAAGGAAAAAAGGAATTAAATATGGTTTTTCTTTTTCCCCTTTTCCAAGTATTTCTACCTTATCCATACCCATCAACTTATCATCACATACACAGACACACACACATGCACGCGCACACACACACATACACACACACACACACCTGTCTGCATCATCATCACCACCACCATCACCGTCACTCTTTTAGGAATAAAGAAAGAATTACCTACATGGTCTCCAAAAGCAAATTGCTAATAAGCGGATACCACCAATTAGCTCAAAACTAAACACTACAGAGGGTAGTGAGGGTTAACCAGTTTCCGTTCCTATTTAATTATGACCCATTTCAGCTGACGTTTCTGAAGCAGGAGGGCAAAGGGTGGGCTAGATAATTGCTCTAAAATATACTGCCTGGGGCATCAGTATTACATCAGGGAGAATTTGTTCATGGAAAATTAGAAAAAGTAATTGCCTATCCTAAATATTTCAGACGGTTACACAGAGGAAGCTCAACAAAGAAGAATGTAGGTGTGCTCAACATGGAGGAGCCCGGAAAGTTTCAAAGCTCTTATAGGTTTCCATAAGGACTTTCCAGTTTTGGACAGGAAGTGCTGAAAGCAAACGAGAATCCAGGGAGACACAGCTAATGGTTCTGGGTTCCTCCCAACAATATGATTCCTGCTGCTCCGCCATCTCTTTGTTATCACTTATTTTCCCTCTAAATTTAGTGATTTAAGTTCTGTTGCCCACTGAATGTGGCTGTGTGCTTCATCTTTAGTGTTGGGAGACTGTGGTGATACCCAAGGATGTCCTTTAAGATTGCTCAATCTAATCTGAATAGTGATGGAGCACTTCCCTTGTGCATTCCGATATGGCTGGGGTGGCCTGCATACAGCTCACTCATCCATCCACAGGGAAGGTCCTGTGTAAAGCTCCCATTACCCACATGCTTTCTTTCAGGTTTTACACCATTCTTCACATGGTCTGGGGGAGGTCCCCATGTTTAAGTAGCTATTTTCTCATCGTTACCCTAGATGTGGAAGTCCGTTTTGCCACCTCTTTGGTCCTGTTGGCACATGCCCCACATTCCCTGCCCTCCAATCTGGTCTCTTGTGCAGATGAGGTTCCTGGAAATACTGTTGGCCCATGTCAATTGTTTTGAGTTTGTCATCTGCTCTTGTAGCAAACACATCAGAAGTACTGAAGTACAGAGCCCATGCAGTTCAGTCCTAGAACCACACGTGCCCAACAGCTGGACAACCTTCAAGGCCCCTTCAGCAACAACGTCCACTGTTTCCATCACACTAAGGCACCAATGCAGTGATAAGGAAGAGATAGCGCACAACACAAAACTGATGAGTTCAGGAAAATACTAGATAATGATCAGACTTTCCAGAATAGTCCTACATGAAGGGATAAATACATTCGGGTTTTAGACCCTTTCCAGCTCCATAACACTGCTGGTGTGAAGTCCTGCATTCCGGTGTGCCCAGTCAAACCCATGACTCCCTTAGATCTGAAGGTAAAGTAAAGCGTGATGCGAAAGGCCTGGGGTTCTGAGTGGAACTCTGAGGTAAAGTATCCGTCACTGTGGCCATGCCTTTGCCGACCTTTTTCCCTTCAGATTGTAGGGGTGAGAGATTCTGAGTTGCTTTTGTGGAAGTTCACAGGAACACATACACCCCAACTGATGGGCTTCCTCAAGGCACACCCCATCCATACCCCTACCCAATAGTAACCCTCATGCTGGCTCCCCTAAGCTGTTCCTTAGAGAACACTTTCTGTGTCAGGTCGCTAACCATATGCCTTGATATCCTTACCACTTTATAGTGTACATTTGGGGAAAAAATAAAAGTGCTAACCCAGCTTGATGAGCCCTGTATGTTTCCGGTTTACCACAAAACATTGCTGTTTTCCCCAGAATTTAAAAATGATCCTGAAGGTCTTACAGCTATTGAAGACATTCACTCACCGTACTGAGAACTTCAGAAGACATGCTAAGAAGATTCTCAAAATGTTTTCCTGATGATAACATCAGCTGACAATTGTTTACTGTCTCGCAAGACTATGATCTTGAGATTCCAGCACTAGCATGAGAAAGTGTAACACATGGCTTGGGTCACTTTTGTTTGTCCCTTCCCTGGCTCAACGCAGGTTATTCAGCCCTCATAACGCTTCGATTCAGAAAGAGCTTCACACAGTTTATAATACGCAGTAGAATACAAGGGAGAAAAAGAATTAAAAGCTAAGTGAAACAAGAAAGAAGGAAGAAATGGTCTCACTGGAAAGCAGGAATGAACCCTCCAACACGGCGGCCCCAGTGTGACCCACAGTGTAGCTCACAACCTGTGGGAAAGGGAAACCAGGTCATACGCACGGTGCTCAAAAGAAAGGGAGGAAGTCAGCTGCTGAGGAACAATGATGTCACTTTCAGCGGGTATGTTTTCTCACTAGTACAGGCAGGGTCAGGCAAGGTTTTCACATCAAATGGTTTCCATCAATTCTGTCCCAGGGACAGGAAGCATGAGACCCCGATTGGTGCCACACATTGAGTCGGCCCACCAGATGCCTGCCAGATACCCGCCAGATGCCCGTGCAATGCAGCGGTATACCTCCCAGTTCTCAACACGTCGGCTTCTTTGAATTAATAATCCTGCTTTTAGTAAAACGCAGTGTCAAGTCCAATCATAACGGTGAGCTCCTGCAACTCCAGCACTGGGCGCAGAGGCAGAAGGACCACAGTTGTGACAGCAAACACATGAACTCTTAAAGCCAACAGTCCTTACAGCCAGCCCGAGACTGTATGGGGGAATACTCCCAACTCATGCAGCCCTAAGTCTTGTCGTTCTTGGCTTTTGTGTTTTGTTTTGTTTTTCAAGACAGGGTTTCTCTATAGCTTTGGAGCCTATCCTGGAACTAGCTCTTGTGGACCAGGCTGGCCTCAAACTCACAGAGATCCACCTGCCTCTGCCTCCCAAGTTCTGGGATTAAAGGAGTGCACCATCACCGCACAGCTCCGTTCTTGGCTTTTTAAGCCCAAACCCATATCCAGGGTTGGCGCACTACAGTTAACAAGAAGAGTTAGCCAGAAGACCTACAAAAGTCTAAAAGCAAGGTTAGTACATTTAGGGACTTTCCCAGTTGAGTCCTGTTGACTTAGCCTGTGTTATTCCCATTTGGCGGGTGGCCTAGGTCTCTGTTGCTGGTTGGGAAGGCATTGCTGTCTATGTGCTGGGTTCCAAGGAATGGGCTTCCATCATGGCATCAGTTGTGCTAAGATGATGAGAAGGAGAAAGCCTGAGTTCCCTGGCCTCTCCTACTGCAGCACCTTACTTGTTGGCCCCTTCACCACTGGTTCACCTGGGACTGAGTCCTCTGACTGTTCCTGATTGGTGCAGAAAACTACCTCATTTGCATTGTAGGATGAGGGTTTCCCATTCCTCTCCCATCTGAGGTGATGATGACTCTTCCCTGTGGTATGTTATCTGGCCCTGGAGGACCTTCCATGGTCCCCCTGCCTTGTTAAAATCTGCCTCTGAATGCTGTGCTTTGTGTCACTTCTAGGCATTGGCAACGGAAATGAGAGACAGTTCCCAGTGTGCGTTCACTCGCTCTGTACCACCGCATCGTGGGACCCGCAATGACAGAATGACAAAGCAGATCGCCACAGGACCATTTCCATCCTTACGATACAGATTCTCCTAATCTGTTAGCAGATATTCCTCTCCTTAGGCTTTCCCTACAAAATGCTATAATTCTGGTCATGTATGCATTTGCCCATTTTCTTCTGCTATCCCCGAGACTGTGTATTTTATAAAGAAGGGAGCTTTATTTTTCTCGCCAATTTGGAAGCTGAAAGTCAGAATCCTCTGGCCCATTATGTTTGGCCTCTGAAAGTCTTTTGCTCCCTCTGGCTATATTGCAGCATGGGGAAAAAAGGGAAAATGTCATGTGCTGATGATGCCAAGGCGTGGGAAGCAGTCTTTAAAGAATGAAAATGCGTTCCTTGAGAAAAGCACGGATTCCCCTTACAGACATAAGCCCTCCTCCTAGCTCTTACTTCTCACTGTTCCCATCTCTCAGAACTGTCACACTGGAGTGTTGAGGCACAGGTACGTTTGGGGCGAATTCAAACCACAGCCAAGCCCCGGGGCCAGGGCTCTAACACATTGCTGAGTATTTGTCTGCAGTCATTCAGTGCTCTTTTTGCTAAAATTTTGTGTGGACCACTCTTCTGTTGTAATTTCCAACCAACTCCCGTCAGGATATAAGGGAAGTTACTGATTTTGAAGAATTCATTGTTGGGGAATATTATTTTACCACCTGTGATTTTTGTTTATGCTGCATTTGTTTACCTCTGTGAAGCTATGATTCTTTGCCTGTCTAAAACATCTGGTGATCCCAATAAGGAGCTAAATGGCCAATAGTGAGGCAAGAGCGAGGATAGGCGGAGCTGGCAGACAGTTTAAATAGAAGGAGAAATGAGGAAAAGGAGGAGCAATGAGAGAACAAGGGGAGGAGGATATTAGGAATCAGCCTCCCCGCCACCCAGCCACCTAGCCACCCACAGAGTAAGAGTGAAAGTAAAATACACAGTAAGAAAAGGAAAAGACCCAGAGGCAAAAACTAGTTGGGATCATTTAAGAAAAGCTGGCAAGAAACAAGCCAAGCAAAGGCCGGGCATTCATAGCTAACAATAAGCCTCTGTGGGTGATTTATTTGGAAGTTGGGCAGTGGGTCCCCCAAAGAGCGCAAAAGAGTGAAATACCCACACAACAATTCATTTTGTACCTGACCACCTGGGTCGGCACTCTCCTTTTTAATCTATAGTAATTTCTCAATTGATTTTTGTAGAGTTTGCAGAGAGATGATCAAGGAATGATATACGACATCCTATTTTCATCTGGATGCTTGTAAACGAGAGAGAGAGAGAGAGAGAGAGAGAGAGAGAGAGAGAGAGAGAGAGAGAGAAAGGGAGGGAGAGAGAAAATAGTAGAAATCTCCACTAATGGGAAAATGAGAACTTGTAGGAAGAATGTAGATGCTAAAGCATCCAAACACTTTGAGAATAAGTATGGAGGCAATGATGACACATGAGAAAGAGAGAGGAAAAAAAGCAAGACCAGGTGTATATATTGACACAATGTTGCCATTCATTCTTACCTAAATTAACTTCTTTTGTGAATATGCAAAAGAAAAGAAGTTGGGAAGCTCTAGGGCTGCATGTTTGAGATAGTCATCTCCGTGGCCATTTTTCTTTAGAATACCAATAATGACAAGGGATTATTTTTGCTTCTTTGATGCCTATATAGCTGGGTGGTCAATTATCACTCACAGCCACATCTGACTTACGAGCAACGCCTAACTGCATCTTTAAGGTGTTGACTGTTAGCTCTATCTCTATGAGGAAAAGAAAATACAACAGATAACAAGAAAGGTAGCTCTGGGGATGAAAAGGTCTGATCCCTGACAGTTTCCGCTGCATCTAGTTAGTATGAAGGAATCCCTGTGTGCCTCCTACCCTGTAGGAAATAAAGGCTTAACTAGTCCATGACATCCAACCACCCAAAGGGCCATATGGTATAAACCAGACATGCAGGGAGTTCATTGCCTGGAGATAAATTTGAACCAGTTAGAAATGGAAGAAGGTAAGCAACGGAGCAAATTAATTTCTCCTCTATTATTCTGCTCATGGATTTTTCTGAGGCTGTTTATTTCCCCACAGGCTGCCTAGAGACAGCCTGCAGGTTGAATAACTTTACTGGCCAAGCATCTGGACGGTCTGTCTCCTCACCGGCCAGCGCGGCACAGTGCTCCCACTGAGGAGCATCCTGCTTCTCTTTGGACTGCAGCATCCAAGCGAAGCTTCCGTTCCTCACCCTGGCCTCTGGCTCTGTCATGGTAGAACCCAGGCTATGAATGATCTGGTGAGGGCTATGATATACAGTCCTCTCCAGACCACCAGACATCTGCTTATCCTAAAATGGAATAGGGAACATTCTGGCTTCTGTCTCACTGGCAAAATCTGCATAAATTATGCATCAAAAATGAAAACCCATTTTCAGATCATTTTGCAGGGAAGATTTGATGTGGTTTAGGGACATACAAACAGCATTATGTATTAAATGGGATTTAGGCAATTACATGTAAAAATGTAAAACTATTTTATAATATGTAAATACTAATATCGTGATATATTTTTGTTTTAATAAATAAGTTGCCTGAAGATCAGAGGGCAAAGCAGCCACACTAGGCAGCCATAGAGGCTGGATGGTGTTGGTGCATGCCTTTAATCCCAGTACTTGAGAAAAATATGAGACAGTAGGAGACAGGTCTCATGCTCAGTCTTTAGTCTGAAGATTCGTGGAGACAGAATCTCGCCCATTTTGGTCTGAGGTAGAGGTAAGAGCTAGTGGCTGGCTGCTTTGCTTCTCTGATCTTTCAGCTTGAACCCCAATATCTGTCTCTGGATTTCTATTATTCGTGCAACATACTACACAGGAGAAAACAACTTCAGAGATAACACAATAGCGGGATCTTCCAGAACATGTCCCATTGGCTAAGTGCTATGTTCAGACAAACCACAGGAAAAGATACTTCATTTAAATAAAATTCAGATGTTTTCCACCCTCGGGAGTTCCTGGCACATCCCTCAGAACACCGTATCCAGCATGGACAGCATGAAATACAGAATTTTGTGAGCGGCGGAAGTCAAATAAAAGTGTAAATTGGCCATGTGTCCTAAATTCTAAAATAATCATAAAAAAGACAAGTCAGAGAGGATGTGACCAAGGTGGAACTTTAGAAGCAGAATCATCTTGAGGGAAAAAAAATTCGCTTTAATTTCTTGGCTGTAAAGGAATTTGCTTGAATTGTTTACCCAGAGGCAAAGCCCTCCCCTCCCCTGAGTCCCCATGGCCTATTCAGCATTAACAGCTTTCCCGCCTGCTTTCCTAACTGCTGAAGCGTGTTCCCTTCCTTAGCTATCTAGTGCCTGCTTCTAACTGACATCCTCTAAGCCCTTTCTCCGGAGTCTTCCTCAGTACCACTAATACAGAATATGCTACACCCATGATTTCTCCCTTTATTTCCATGGCTGGTACCCATGGGTAGTACCCTGCCTCCCACAGATGATATCCTGAGTCCTGTGCTTGGTATCTGGCCTCCCACAGTTAGTGCCCTTCATTGCATGGTTGGTACCCTGCATTCTCTGTTTGGTACCCTGATTCCCATAGATGCTATCCTGCATCCCATGGCTGGTACCTTGCATCCCATGGATGGCACCATTTATCTAAGAATAGTTTTCAGTGATGAATATCTCCACCACCAATAGCAAAACTCCATTCTCCCTAGCCATGGATGGTGTCTTGGGCCTATAATAACAACCCTCAGAAGCTAATGCAGGAGAGAGAGAATTCCATTCTGAGGACAGTCAGACTACACAGCACGGTTAAAGCCAACCTGGACTATATAACAAATCTCTATAGAAGAAAGACAACAGTAAAAATCCCATTTCCCTAATTATTGCTATAAAAAAACTGTTCTCAGTAATTGTGATAGCTAGTTTTTATGTCAGCTTGACACAATATAAAATCATTCTATACTAATCACTTATATATCAGCCCACCTCAAAAATTTATGGACATTTCTCTCCTGTTCTAAAAACATCAGTACAGATCCTCAGTTTTCCCTTGAGGCCTTTGAACTGTTAAATACTGGCATGCCCTTTACAGAGAAACATCTCTGCATTAGAATTAGATGAACCAAAATCCAGAAAAAGCAGAGACCTGGCTACATGAACCTCCCTAAAGCTGCTGTGTGGGCTTCACACCCTCTAGTTGCCCAGTCTCTTCCCTTCACAGTTCAGCATACGATTGTTGACAACTGAAAAGAAACAGGACTTTACAAGGAATATGAAAACCACACGGCCTGCGCATCACCATCAATTATGTCTTTCCCAGCCTGCTCTGTTTTTTTTTTTAATGAAAATCCAATGTGTATGTGAAATTCAAACCTCACTCCCTGTCTCCAGCAAGTACCCAAGGGTGCTATGAGAAGCATCTTTGAAGAAAGAATACAATCAGTCAAATGTGAGCAGAGTTGGAAACCTGAGGAGAATCCTGTGGCCTAATAATGACTTATTAAAAAGCCGTTGCAAGGTCTCCACAGGCGATAACTGGCCCTCACCTTCCGGTCCCTTGGGACAACGTGGTGATCCAATCTTCTTTCAGTTGGAAAGCCAGCGCTGGCACAACGCTGGGGTTAGGTGCCGTTTCCACAGGCTCGTGAGTCACCGTGTTTATACAAAAGTCAGGCCAGTTACATAGCCTAGTTGTAGGTTTTATTTAAGTTTCCCAGCTTTTAAAAGCAGCCTTGAAAAGTCTTCTGTTCGTGCTTGTAATGCAGGAAGGAGCCTTTTAGTGGCATGCTTTGTGTTCCAAAGGTCATGGGTTCTGTGATAGCTAGTCAGGGGTAGAAAAACGGGAGAAGAAGGGCAGAGGGCAGACATATCAGGAAACTTTCCCTCTGTGCTCATAACTATTCAAAAGAATCTTGACTATAAATAGTTTCGGGATTTCCACTGCTGTAGCAACTGTGTTGGGGGCATTGGAGTCCCAGCCCAGGTGTTTTCATAGACCAGGTCTCGCGAGAAAGAGACAGACAGATGGGCGTCGTGAGAGCTGGCTAATAGGGTTGCCTGAGATGGGCTTGAGGATGTAAACCTCCTTAGTCTCAGGCTCCGAGAAAGGCCACACGATCAGGCGCTCTGCTGAATTTGCAGGGGACATTTAATAAATCTTACTCAGATGTATGTTGTGTGCACTCAGCTAAGGGCTCTTGGTCTGCAGTCTATAGTCCTGTTATGTGTGATCCCTATGGGTTATAATTGGAACTCAGTTCCTGAGGATGAGGGCAAAGTGGCCATGTATGGGGCTTGTTCTTGCAACAGCCTTTTTCCATCTGATGGACTTGGGTAAGTTCTTGTCAGACCCACGGGGATGGGTTTGTAGATCAGTGAGGCTCCCACAAACCACACAAGAGTAGGTTCTTCAGTCAGTGTGGCTTCAATAAAACACACAAGGGTGGGTTCTTCTCGGACCAGAGCAACTTCCATAGACCACACAAGGATGAGTTCTTAGACCAGTGCGGCTTCCACAGACCATACAAGGATGGGTTCTTCAGTCAGTGTGGCTGCAATAGATCACACAAGGGTGGGTTCTTAGACCAGTGAGGCTTCCAGATACCACACAAGGTTGGGCTCTTAGACCAGTGTGGCTGTCATAGAGCAGATAAACGGTGTGGGCATAATTTTAGAAAGTAAAATTCCAAAGATTCAAGAAGCTTTTGATAGTTGAAAACATAGTGGCATCCTGCCTCAAGAATGAGAGAAATATCTGCTTCCCTAATGTGAGGGATGGTGGGATAGATGTTGGGAGGGAAGACCAAGTAAGAACTGTCTCTCCCATGTATTATTTTCCTTTGGTTTCCATAATGTGATGCACAATATTTCTTAGGCTTTAACACAGTTTGGTTTTCAGTGAACCAAGGGGGAGGTGGATAAACCAAGTCAGCAGAAACCGACAAGATGGACTTGAGTCCCAGAGCGGCTATGAGGCTGCCCTCTCACTCTTAGCCTGGTTCCAATCGTGCAACATCATTTTAAAAGTGACCCTTCCTCTGTCGTTTGCTGCGAGGGTCCACCTGACCTGGTGCCTGAGGTTGACAGGCTCTGCACAGCACAGAGGACTCGGGCAAGTTCATCCTTGAAAGAACACTCAGTGCAGATTCTGATCCCTAATGAGACACTCCCCGGTCTCTACAACTTCACTTGAAAAGCCCAGGGCAGAGTAGTGGCAGAGAGTGGGGCTTCTCAAATTTGACTGCACACATGTGAATCCACTGAAGAAACTCTGTTTTAATATTTAAGTTTTGTTTCTTCCTCACACTATCAAGTTAGCGTCTCTGGCACAGGCTGTGACAGTGGCAGTTCCAGGAGCCAGCCCCTCTGTAATTCAGGTGAGATACTGAGAGGGAGACTATGAGGTTTTAAACATCCTTCAATCTAACAAAGGAATCCCTTCTTTCCTTCATTATTTTCCCTTTTGTGTGTGTGTGTGTGTGTGTGTGTGTGTGATGTGCATATTTGTGTGTACACGTTCCTTTTTGTAGGTGTGTGGGTGCATAGGTGTTGGTGGGTGTGGTTGCATTCACTTTTTCCTGCATATTTGGAGGCCAAAGGCTCACACCAGAAGTCATAGTCTACCACCCTGTCACATGAGTTGAGGACAGTGTTTTGTGAATGGTCTTGCTAGCCAGTTGCTTTGGAGATCCTGTCTCTACCTTTGGGGGAATATTATTCTAGGTTCTCACTCAGCATTTGTGTGAGTTTCTAAGGAGATGAACTCCAGTTCCTATGCTTGCACAACAAGGGCTTGAGTTACTGAGCCATTTCCCCACCTCAGGAATCCCTTTGCTTTGGTCTCCTCAAGATGCTACTCTGTCCCCAAGCAGCCTAGGTGTGCCAAGTCATTTCATTATTGGACAGGAACCTTCTGTGCAATGCCTTGTAATTTCCACACTCTCAATCCTCAGGACAGGACAACCTATCTGTATCAATAAATTTGTTCTAACTGATATGGCAAAAAATGCCTGACAAACACAACTTAAGGAAGGAGGGGTCTTGAGCCTCCTGGTTTGAGAGTACAGTCCATCTTGACAGGAAGGCGTGGCTAGAGGGTGGTGAGGTAGCTGGTCCTATGGCATCTGTAAAACAAAGAAAGATGGATGCCCATAGTCAGATAATGATCTCCCTTTTATTCAGTCCAGGATCCCATGGACATTTAGGGCAGCCTTTTTATCTCATGTACACAATCCCTTGACAAACTCCGGTGTCTAGTTCTGTGGTGAATCTAAGTCTCATCAAGTTGACGATCAAGGTTAACCACCGCATTATTAACTTTGGAAACTGCAAAGGTAGGTGTCATCAGGCCAGGTGGACTTCCTATTTTCCCTTCAGGTTCCTTCAGAGATTTGGCCTAGAACATGGTTTACAAATCACTTGATGTCCCTCTCATCCTGATAGAATCAAAGTTTACTGTTTCTCCTTAAAAGATCATTCCAGAATGCAGTGGGATCCTCCAAGTGGCCCAGTTGGCATGAGCGATCGTTTTTAGGTTACCGACTAAACAGAATGATGTCTTATTACTTTGTAATTTTGTCTTTGGGCCTGTGTTGAGAACTGGATCTTGTGAACCCTAGGCAAGCACTTCTCCGTGAGCTGTGCCCCAGCATCCGATTGCTGTCTTTTCAGAGCATCTAACTTTGTTTACCGTGGGCGAACATAATCACGGAAGTTTTCTACAAACTGTTGCCAAATCAAGTCTTCCTTGGTTGTTGTGCCCATGCTCAGCTTTCGTGAACAACCTTAGGAGCAGATATTCTTCCTCTGGGAGACTTTGACTCATCATTGTGATTCATCCAGATAACACGGAGTTTTTATTGTAGTCATTACCATTACTCATCTCAGTAGGTCAGTGGCTTAAAAAATGTTGTGTAAGACCAATGGTGTGGCCTAAGGAACTCCACAAAGACCTCTACCCATGTGAGGAATATGCTCACAGCCAGCACTGGTCTCATTGTGGGAGCTTTGCTTAACCGTAGGCAGAATTCTAACAGGGGAGATCTCTTATGGGCTGCCTGGCACTCTTTAGAGAAACGAAGGTCAACTTCAGGTCCCCTCCTCTTAGTGAAGAGAGGCAAGTGGCTGTGGGGTTCACCTTTTCCAGGGGAATATAAAGAAGTTAATGGTCTGTTTAAGATTTTATATGGTTCTAAATGTCAAGCCAGCAGCTGACATCAAACAGAAGCTATCTTTGTGAGACCGGGAGGAAATGATTTGGCTGTTCCATCTTTCTGCAACCTCTTTCTGAATCCTCAGAGGATGCTGACGATGGACGGCACACACTTGGAAATCACATCCAAGTTCTAGTCACATTTTCAAGTCATGGTTCCTTTTATTCCTGGGTGGAAAATTACTTCAGTCTACTGAATCTTCTTTCCCTGACTTGCTGTATTTTTGCCCATAACATCATCTCATTCTGTGTATTTATATATTTTTCTCTTCATTGAAAAAATATTTTCCTTTTATGGACAATGAAAACAAAACTAGAAATAGAAAGCTCCCTTTTCCTTGCCTTAGGCTTGGGCAGGAAGAACCCCTTTACCAGGCTAACTCATAGCCTTTGCTCAGCAGTAGGCTTGATTCCTCCCTCAAGGCAGCCTTATGGTACCCTGTGTCACAAAAACACCTAGGGTGGCCTTTTGAGCACAACTATTCATAGAAACCTCTTCACGGTGACTGTTTTGTGCTCTTGCTCAAGTTCAACCTTGGGCATTTGACATGAGACCAGGTAATACATTTTGCATTGGTGTTTTTTTGCAGACTCTCTGGCATCTGTCCACTAGAAAGAAACCAGGAGCAAATATTCTCATTCTTACCTCTACTTCAGCTTTGTGAGCATCTACCTCTGGGGTACATGGACCCCCATATCTACAGATCTTAGCAACTATCTCTCTAGGCTCTGGCATCCTCCTGATGGCATCTGCCAATCTACCAAAGAAAAAGCTGAACAAAGGGTATTAGATTCCAAGATTAATATCCCAACAGTGAGATCATGAGGCACTCCTTGGAATGTTCTAAAGCCACTAATTCTATTAACCAGGCTTTCAGGGCATAAAAGGGACAATCCGGGCTGCTCTGGGCTGCTCCTCTTCTCTGAGAGACACTGGCTTTAGCTGGAGCAGTTTTATCTTAGTTTTGTGGTTTATTTCTAGCTGCTTTTCCCGACACAGATTTTCCTTCCCTGTTCAACAAGAACATCACTAGATGTACTTTCAGTGGGGTGTCCTTGTAATAAAGTCAACTGAGCAGAACCCAGAGGGGAGGATCCTTTCAGATGTCTTTTGGAAAGCAAGCAAACAAACCACACAAAGCGACAATGTTCTTTTAGAAATAGCCCTCTGTGGTAAAACAGAAGGCATAGAAAAGAACAACTCGGTGATTCAACCAGAGTACAAAAGCCAGAATTCCTACCAGCACAGGACAGAGGTGACATGCCCTGGGAGAGCAGGCCTGACTCTGTTGACACACGCAGAGCTTGTCTCCCCTCACCCAGGAGGCTTTGCGACTTCGCCACATCAGTTCAAAGGACATCTTTTCCCTCTCTGTGCACCCCACCCCAATCTTGCAAAAGTGCCCAACACAAATATTCCCAAGATAGTTCTTGGAAAGCGTGCTTGAGCCAACATGAAGGTGGTTACTGGACCAGCAATTCTTGATGTGAGAAGCAGTGTGCAAGGGTATTTAAATGCAGCACCCTGGGATCAGCCCCCAGGGCTTTGCTCTATGGAGGCTACAGCCCAGGTAATGACAGTTTAAGTGGCAGCTTTTGCTGGGACGATCGCAGGTCCCATGGCGAAACTGGGCAAAGCTTGACACTGGGGCCCAGCTGTTTGCCTCAGCATCGATTGCATGATAAGATGGAGTCCTTCTGTCTCCATGAACAGAGTTGGCAGAGGGGCAATGAAAACTAAAAGTTCTCCTGGCTCTTTATACAAGCCCTTTACCTGAAGGAAGAAGATATGACTGACTACTCACGAGAAATTTTGTATTTTAGCATAAACATGCTACTGAACTATCAAGGCTTAGTCTGAGTACAGTTAAAGATTTTTTTTGTTCTCAAAAATAAAACTGATCAAATATGGGAGAGTCTGGGGATTAAACAAGGAGAATGTATATGAGAACATCATGCTTTCATTTAATTTTGCCATGACTCTAAACCATAAAATCTATTTTTAAAAAAATTAGCCACAAGTGTGTATCTTGAATGCCCTACCTATACTTCCTGCCTGGTTACTGGCCAATCAATGTTTTATTAAACTAATACAAGTGACAGATCTTTACAGCTTACAAGAGCATTATCTCACAGCCTTTTCTGGCGTCAGAGTATTTATACCAGTTCCCTGATGGCTTCTGTCTCAGTGAAAGCACCAGATGAATCTTATTCTGGTTTGTCCTACAACATACCAAAGAGTGCTTGGAGCTGGCCCCGGGCAAAGGAAACGTTATCGATTGGATGGCTAGAACCCTTTCAGGCATCTATGTGAGGTAGACTCTTTGCCCTGTCCTCCTGGATAATGTATGAAAATTAAGACTAAGGTTAAATGACTTAGAAAAGTAATAGCCTTCAGCTGGATCTGGTTCCATGAGTAGTTAAGAGTGCTTGCTCCTCTTGTAGAGGGCCAGAGTTCAGATCCTAAAACCCACAACCACCTGAGACTCCAGCTCCAGGTGTGTGTGTTGGGGGGAGTAATGTCCTTCTCTGGTCCACATGGGTATTACTGTCACCTGAAGG
This sequence comes from Alexandromys fortis, assembly GCF_014885135.2. NCBI lineage: Eukaryota > Metazoa > Chordata > Mammalia > Rodentia > Cricetidae > Alexandromys > Alexandromys fortis. The sequence continues at coordinate 4,240,865 of NW_026067998.1, forward strand.
AACACCCACACAGACGCAAATCACATAATTAAAAATGCAAATTATATCTATAGAAACTAACTAAATCAGATTAGAGGGAAAGGTAACCGAGTATGTCAGTGGGAAGCCATAACATAAGACCACATCACCTGCGTCCATGGCTGGGATTGCTTCCACAGAACAGAGACGCACAGAATGAATGCTTCTGTGTCCGTGCAGAAGACAGGTAAGAAAGGGATGCCTGGGTTATGTGTGAAATGCAGACACAGGCAAGAGCCACTGACGAATCACCGTTATAACTCAGCTGCTCAAAAGACTCTTCTTCAAAGAGACCTACGGGAGCACAACTCAAATAGACCTAACAGTTATTTATTTCACCCAAATCCCTGTCCTGTGCAGCAGCAAGGAAATCTCTATGTAAATGGCTTTGCCTGCATCTGTTGGAGAGGAAGAGAGGCACAGGGAGGTTAAACATGTAAATGACACCGCAAAATTCATTACCTCAGCCGCTGAATCCCCAGGCCACTACTTTAGGGAGCCCTGCTACCCAGGATAAAAGAGACTAAGCATAAAAGAACCTGGCGGGCTGTCCCAGAATCAGGCACCACGGCAAGACTGCAAATGTTCAGCTGCTAGCCTAGCCTGGACCAGGACTCTTCAGTCTTTTCCCCTTGCAGAGGGATAGATGCACAGAACAGGTATGTCAATCAAACATTACTGATGGTAAGTCATAAAGAAACTTACAGCAGGCTTTTTGATGTACATGACTTTTACCATTTACTTAAGACAAAAGCAAATGCACATACTAAGGAGATGAATGCGCTTGTTTGGTTTTATATAAAGAATTAAGTCCTGACCGAATGTATTTGATACATTAAGACAGAGAGAATCTTCACCGCTTCTAGGAGTTTGTGGATATTTTGATTTTATGATCTTCACTCCTTCACATAAATACAGATACAAGATGACACAGGTATGTTTAGGATCATTTCAGAAATTGTTGGACCTTTTTTCTTTCTTTTTAAAGATTTACTTATTTATTGTGTTTCCCGTATTTTACCTGAGTGTATGCCTACACACCAGAAGAGGGCACCAGTTCTCATTATACATGATTGCAAGGCACCATGTAGTTGCTGGGAATTGAACTCAGGATCTCTGGAAGAACAGCCAGTGCTTTTAACCTCTGAACCATCTCTTTAGTCCCAGATACTTTTTCTTAATCGCAAAATTTATTTCATGTTTTCTTTACAAAATTCAAGTCAGCAACCCAGTGTAATTTTTAAAGTAAAAAAAAAAAACTACACAATCCAACCCAAAGATATTATCCATTTAAAATGTGCATGCTGAGGAACAATGACAGGAAAATATTTATAAAGTCTTTGTTTTCGGTAATTAAGCTATTGTTTCTATAAAAGCAGAAAGATACTGCAGTTCCTAAGGTGTGATGGTCCCAGATGTGAGGCAAGCAGTATCAAGTGTCCTTTAGGGCTGCATGGCAGGATGGCCCACCTAGTGAGCAGGGCACTTGTCAAGGTTAGACAGAATGCTGACAGGCATAATGCAAAGTCCAGTTGTGTGTTCTAAACCAAGGCTGTAGTGAAGCCGTGTGATACCATGCGGGCGAGCCCTGCCAGCAGCGCCTCAGATTAGTTCACAGTTCATTTTGAATTAAGTTCTGGTCGTTGCACACTCAGAAACCGTTTACTGTTATTGAATCTTCGCACCCTCCCCCCATATTCAGTCATCTGAGCCCATTCGGAGTCACAACCCACAGTTTTAGAAGCTGTGGTCTGGATAAAACCTGAACTGGCCGTGTTTTCCAAGATTCTCTAGCTTAAGGGGTAGGCTGGACTCTTCTTACTACTGACTGGGCCAAAGAGAAAGGCTGCTCTTAGTTCTGAATCTGAAACCCTCAACCCCGTGGGACCTCAGACTCAGCTTTATGGGCAAGAGTTAAGTTGTAATTAAAGTCAAATAAACATGTGCTAAGAGTTCCCTTGCTCTCCGGCTTCACCTACTTGCTCCAAGTGTCCCCGTTGTTTTAGGCAACACCAGACTCCTCCTGGTTGCTGGCATACTTTTTACCATCTGATGCGTGTCTCTCCTTTCAGTATGTGTTAGACAGCAACAGCAGTCATGTTTTCCCAGGACAGCTACCAGACTCCTGGCAGGAAGAACGAAAGAATACAAAGCGCATGAAAATGCAGAAGCTCCCGGGTAGACTTCACCACTGATGATGAGGTTCAGATCATGGAAGCTCCACCCCTCGCCTGGACCTGAAAACAAGTTGGTTTGTGCCTAGAATTCTTTGAGATTTTCATTAAACATCTTCTAAAGTCACCTTCTCTTATCCTGGTAATCATGAGGATTAAATATAGTCAAGGGAGCCCATGAAAAGAAGCGTGATGATATCGTCTGTGCCTCACCTCTTTCCTTCATAGAAGCCTGGCGGGAATAGCTGCCACCCTCACCACCTTTGGCATTGATACGGACAGGCAGTCCTCAGCACATTGATGCAACCAAAGGAAAGGAGCTGGAGACACAGGCCACACTGGTATCTTCAAGTTCCTGGCCAAAATGTTTTCTTACAGAAGGAATGTGTGGAGAGGAATATCAATGATCTGCTCAGCCGAAATGACTGCTTGTGTTTGTGCAAAGACAATTTGCAGGTAGATTTGTAAGAGAAGGGGACTGGGTAGCTGAAAGTAAAAGGAAAGTGGGATTGTGGCAGAAAATGAGGCTGCCAGGTTAAGAAAGGCTGTATTGTCCAATAGTCATGCTGTTCAAATTGTTTAAATGCGGTCCTCTGACCAGACAACAGGCATCATTGGAGAGCTCACTAGAAATGCAGACCCTGGCTTTGCTATCCCCAGAGCTCTTAGACTGTGGATCCAGCGGCCTTGTGGGTGATTCTGATGAACACTGTAGTTTGACTCACTAGTCTAAGAGATAAATCTCGTAGGAGCAGCCACTATCAAATGAGTCGCTGTTACAGTCATGTGACTACTAGGTGCTGTGGGGGAGAACTGGCTCAGACTACACAGAGGTAGTATTGACCTGTTTGGGCTTTTGGGGTTTTGTTATTGTGGTTTCAAGGTCTTAAAAGGAAAAGTTAAGGTCTCCCAACTCAGAACAGCGCTCCCTAGAGTAGAAGTAGGGAACATACTCATCTCGATCTGTAGCGGTTGCCTGGGCTTCTCCTACCACATGAATAGATTGTCACACACCTTGCAAAATCTTCTAGGATAAAATGCTTCCAGTTTGGAACAGAAGTTTCTTCAATCTGCTGCAGCTGTTGTTCCTGTTTGCTGACCTGCATCTCTTCTGGGGACATCTATAAAGCAGGGTGGTTTCATAGAAGGGATGGCAGGAAGATGGACAGTTGTGGGTATATTCCACAGTCCAGGAGAGACTCCTTCCCAACCTTAGAGACTGGAGTGAGGCAAGAAATACCCCAAAGCACTCGTTCATCCAGAGCACATAGCTGGCCACCACACTGGCAGGCCCTGAGAAAACCCCAGCAGAGCCCGAATGCAAAAGGAATTTACCCAGAGGCATCCCCGTGCCTCTGCCAAGGCAGTGTGCAAAGCAATAAAGAAGAGTGAGCTAGAATTAAAATAAAGAAGATAGAGCAAAAAGAGTGTCTGCAGCATGATTCTCTAGGAAGCAGCACCAGGAAGACTCGGCCCCATTAGTGAACCACCTGCGTGGCCTCCAGGGCCAGTTCCAGCTCTCTAACTCCCTCTGTCCCTCCTGTAACCTGGTTCATACAACTCTCCACTGCACAGAGTGGACATGGTTCTAATCCCTGCCTCTACGTGTCTCATCGCTTGATACCACAATTCCCACTGGCTTTCATGGACATAGGAGGCGTTTTCTTAGTGAACTGACTGTGAAGTTAATGTCTGCAAAGCGACTTGGACTGGCACTTTTGGGCAACAGAAGGAAGAAGAAGGCGCTTGGTAACTATGAAGGTGGAGATGGATGGAGCTCAGTAAATACTGGGAGGAGAATTCTCTCTTCCTTGGCTTCAGATGTCTTCTGCTCCCTTTTTTGTGTCAGGTTTTCTTCTCCTCATTAATTAAACACCTGTGTTTCTCATTTCTTCTTATATGAGTAAATGTGTATAGCAATCAATCATAAAGGTAGGTGTTATTATCGCCAGCTTAACAAAGAACCTAGGCTTAGAGCAATAACATTCTCCAAGAGGCACAGGGCATAGGTGGCTAAGGTCAGATGTTTTAGGGTCCTAATCAAAGACTCTCCTATTCCAGAAAGTAGCATCATTAGATTGTCACATTTTCCTACGGCAGAAGGAAATTACCCACCAGGCAATTGAAAGACCATTTTTTGTACCCAACAGAGGACATTGAAAAAAAAATCAAAGCAGTCTTCATAGAGCCTGAGGAGTCGTTTCAATTCTGTTCTGCACGAGCTGCGAGGTACTGAGTCACCTGGCACCAGATAAGATTCCTTCCCTAAGGACAACAACCTCTGGCTTTTCTTTTTTGAATTTTTTTCATACAATGTGTTCTGATCAAGTTTTTCCCTCCCCAAACTCCTCCTGGATCCTCCCCACTCAACTCACATCCGTTCTTCCTCTTTCTCTCTCTCTCTCTCTTTAGATGACAAACATGCAAACTAAAAACCAAAACACAAGAGACACACAAATACATACACACACATCCATTAACAAAATCCATAAATAAACAGTACTATGAATCATAATATACAAACAAAGGGCCAGTAAAACAAAAAAGGCCCAGACAGAGCAAGATGAGACAAAATGACTACAAAATCACCCTTGAGTTCATTTTGTGTTGACGTCAACTACTGGGTTGTAGAGCGGTCACAATATGCAGTGAGATTTCATTGGAGAAAACTTATTTTTCCTTTGAAAGCAGGTGTCAATCGCTGGTAGCTTCTTAGCTAGGGATAGGCGTCTGTGTCCACCTCCCCTCTTAGCGCTTGGGACCTCCTCTGGTTTGAACCAGTACAGACCCTGTGGGTGCTGCCGCAGTCTCTGTGAGTTCATCTGTGCTCAATCCTACCATGTCTGGGAGACCCTGTTTCTTGGAGTCATGCCCCCCCTGGCACTTACAATCTTTTGTCTTCTCTTCTATGTATCTTCCTAAATTATGGGGGGGGGTTGATGAAGATATCCCTTTTAAGTCAGAGTGTTCCAAAGTCTGTCTCTCTCTGCATAATGTCCAGATGTGGGTCTCCGTGTGAGTTCCCGTCGACTGCAAGAGCAGGCTTCTCTGATGACGGCTGAGAGAAGGACAGATCTGTGGGTACAGCAGAATGTTGTGAGGGGACATGTCACTGCAATGTTCCCTGGGAAGAACAATAATAGTTTAAAAACCAGACAAAACACCTTTGGCTTTTTATCTATCCATTACTGAATCCTAGGGATATCTCCATTTGTAACCCGTGCCTAAGATCCACAGAGCAAGCTGCAGTAAAGTTGGAGAAACCAGGTCTTATCTGGAGCCCTGAAATTGTGCTTCCCCACAACCAAGGCCTCTGTGAGCTTCCAGGCACTATAGCTGTGATAGCAAATTCAGTTCTTGTGCCCACATGGTTTTGGATTTAGTTCACATTAGTACACACATTAGTGGATTCGGTTCATGTTAGTACACATTGTGGATTTGGTTCATATTAGTACACAAGTTAGTGGATTCAGTTCATGTTAGTAGACGTTAGTGGATTCAGTTCATGTTAGTACACGTTAGTGGATTTGGTTCACATTAGTACACATGTTAGTGGACTTAGTTCATGTTAGTACACACGTTAGTGGATCTAGTTCATGTTAGTACACATGTTAGTGGATTCGGTTCATGTTAGTACACATTAGTGGAGTTGGCTCATGTTAGTACACATGTTAGTAGATTTAGTTCATGTTAGCACACACGTTAGTAGATTCTGTTAATGTTAGTACAAATGTTAGTGGATTTGGTTCATGTTAGCACACACGTTAGTGGATTCTGTTAATGTTAGTGCACGTTAGTGGATTTAGTTCTTCTTTCTTTTGTGCCATCTCCTACTAAACTATAAACTACACAGTTAGTGGACCATCAGGAGTGAAGAGCCTCTGTTTTTGTAGTCACCTTGGCCCACTGTGGCATCCAGCCTTCACGTGCCTTGTAGCTCTGTGTCCCTGTTATTTAAAGTTTTCTGTGTCTTGTACAAGACTTGATGGAGAGGACTCAGTCTCCTGAGAAAATGTCCTCTCTTTTCTTCTCTAACAGTGTAGAAATAGCTAGACCAGCAGGGTTACCTTCCTCCTGGGCCAGCTATCCTGGCTTTCCGGCTGCTTTATGGTTGGTCTTCCTGTTGCTGTTCACTTATATTTTTAGACTTGTGGGGTAAAATGGAGGCAAATTAGGAAATTTGTAGGAGAAGACACTAGAGTATTGAAATACCCACTACGAATAAGGTACTCCTCCTAATTTTTTAAACAGAGACGTTCATCTCTGCTGGTCATTGGTGCTGAGTCTCTCCCTCCCCACACCCACAGTAGACATGCTCACACTCACCTAGTTGTCCAGTGCCACCAAGATTTACAACCAGGTACCAAAGTCGTCATGATGTGCACCAGGAAAATGATCCCTTAGGAGGACTTTTGACACTTGTACCCAAGACCTATACTTACGAGTCATGGAACTAGAGAAAATCTTCCAAGGTATTCTGGGATACTTCACATCAGCCCAATGCAAGTTAAAACCACAGAGAACCATGTGACGGCCACACAGAGACTCATTCTCTTTTGATGAGGCAATGCTAATTCCATGGATCAACACAGGAAAATCAATCTATTGCAGGTGATTTTAAAGGCAACGTGTAAAAGAAATGGTTTTGACAATCAGATTTTTAATACCTTGAATAGGAATTAGTGTCCTGAAATTTGCTCGTTTCTAGAATAAGTGCCCTGTTGGCCTGGGACCACAGACCTGTGCTGCCAGGGACACACTAAAATAACTGTGCATTAGCAAACAGAATTTCAAAATTAACTTACATATTGTGATACTCGGGATTCTTGCTTGCAAGCATCACACTCTGGCAGATTTAATCAGAAAAAAGAATGAATTGAAATTATATCAGCTGCTTGCAGAGCTGAGTCATTTTGCAGGTTGGAAAATGGGCAGGGATGGGAAGATGAGACAACACCCTGGCCAGGGGCAGAGCCATTCCAAAACAAGACTCCTGCCACAGAGACTCTGAACTGGAGGTGCTCAATATCCACACCCGATAGCCTGGAGCAGTTTTGGTGCGGGAGAATTGTCTATGTTCTGTCAATCATAATTTGAATAAATGTTGATTGGCCAGGCAGGGAGAATAGGTGGGTCAACCAGACAGGAAGTAGAGGTGGGGCGATGAGAACAGGAGAATTCTAGGAAGGAGGAAGCCCATTCCTCCCACTCCTGCCCAGACTCTGAAGAAGCAAGATGTAAGCTACCCCGCTGAGAAAGGTACAGAGCCATGTGGCTAACATAGACAAGAATAATGGGTTAATATAAGCTGCAAGAGTTAACAAGAAGCCTGAGTTAATGGGCCAATCAGTTTTATAACTTATGGAAATCTCTACATGATTTTCTTTGGTACTTGCCAGCTGTGGGGTACCGGGTGGGACGGAAACCCCAACAAGCAAGCCCCCTCATGTTACAAGCTTTCCCCAGTGATCCAAATACAAGTGATCCTCATTTCCTGCCTTGCTGCTTCCAGAGGAGACATGAGTGAAGCTACTCTGCTCTCACCCTGCATCCCTGGCTCTGAATAATGTGCTTAAGCGGATCCGTTGCCTGGTCAAACTCAAATGAAGCACCGGCAAAGGAGTCTGTGAAAGCTGCTAGCTGATCTTCATGTCTGTAAGACACAAGGACGTCTCTCCCCTCTCAGATGCACAGCTGTAGGGATACGTCAGGACTGCTCCTGTCATACTACAATGATGGGGAGCATCCTAAAGTACGGTGACTTGACATAAATTGCTTTATGTTATGCTTGGCATAAATTGATCTCGGTTTCTATAGTTTTGTCTCAAATGCTTACCCATGTGTAGTGAGTGATCTGTCCTTCTGTCTGTGCTGAGTCACTCTCAGCACAGACACAGCCTTAGAACACTGGCTGAACATCATGGTCTCTAGATGGAGTGGTACTGAAGGCCATCATGGCAAAGGGGGAGCAGCGTAGGAACACATTGGTGATTAAATCCCCATACTTGGAGTGACACGCCTCACTTCTACAAATGTTTTAGTTGCTAAAGTGAGCTGCTTGGCCAAACTCAAATTTGAGGGCCTCACAGGTGCAAGAAGGCACAATCCAGCTCAAATAATATGCTCAAATAAAGAAATATTTGATACCATTAACAACCTGAATGAGTGGTTCCCAAAGTTAGGGAGAAGACTCAGATATTAGGTAGCCCAAACTTGGCAGGCACATTACACACGAGTCATTGATCCTGTTGAATGATGAACACATCCAAGGTACTGATGCTCTTGACTGTCTTGCTACAGTGTCTATTGAACTTACCCAGTGACTCAGCTTTTAAGATTATCCCCATTGAGACGAGAACACTGATGTTCATAGAGATTGTGTGACTTGCAAACTAGCTCACACCAGGAAAGGAATAGTAGTTGAAATATAAACAACCTCCTTAACTTCATAGGAGGGATGGCTCTGTTGGAGTAGGTATGGTCCTGTCGGAGGAAGTGTGTCACTGTGGAGGAAGGGTTTGAGGCCTCATACAAGCTTATACCATGCTCAGAGTCTCAGGCCACTTGCTGTTGCCTGCAGGTTAAGATGCAGGATTCTCAGCTCCTTCTCCATCACCATGTCTGTCTGCATGCTAACATGTCACACCATGATGACAATGAACTAAACCCCTGAAACTGTAAGTGACTCCAGTTAAAAATTATTTTCCTTTTTAAGAGTTGCCATGGTCAGGGTGTCTCTTCATAGCAACAGAAACCCTAACTAAGACAGAAAGGAAGAGCTAAGATTTCAACTCAGAGTTAATGAGAACTATAACATAAAGACAAGAGCAAAATCCATGTCTGTCCTTGACAAACCAGAGCTACGAAGCCAAGAGCTGCCTGAGTGGTCATTCAGAAATGGCACTTCCTCTCTGCATCCCGTCTCTGTCTCACTGTCCTTCCCAGCCCCTCCCATTTTCTCCTTTTGCTTACTCCTGCATGTTCCTGGCCCAAGTCTCTTTCATTCAGGCTTTGGCCATGAACTGTGCAGTGACCCGCATCTGGAGCAGGACACTGGCATCTTCTATTCGTCTTCAGATTCTGCTAGTTAGGAGGGCACCATCACGCTGGTCAGTCTTGTATCTTATTAAGTAGATGGAGAGGTCAGTTTAAAATAATGAATGTGGGGAAAACTTCAGCTGATAACTGGAGACGATGCTGATGCCAAGTAAAAGCTTCCAGTAATTACCTCCTGTGACCTCTGTAACGCAGTCACCATGGCCTCTGTCAATGAATGTATTTCTCCATTGTGTTAAATTATGTAGACTCAATTGATTATAAACACGCCTCCCTCCGGCATGTCTCGATTAGTAGTGTGCCACAGTTTTGTCAAAGTTGGCTTGGTGTGGAGCCAACCTGGTGGTCGCAGAGGGACAGATTTTGAAGCAAAGAGGACTGTGTGCTTATGTTAAAACGGGAGTTCTGGTGCTTAGGAAACGGTGCACTTTATGATTGCTTTAAAAAAGAAAAGTCTGTCTGGGGAACAGGCTCAGTCAGTAAAAATATAAGTTTGGGGAGCTGAACCACATAAAAAGAACATGTCTCTAATACCAGCGCAGAGGAAGTGGAGTCAGAGGGTCTCTGGGGCTATCGGGCTAGCCAGTCGAAATTAGGGAGCTCCAATCAGTGATGGACTCCACCTCTAATAATAAGAAAAAGAACTTTTTTTTTTTTTGGTTGTGAACCTAGCCTTTAACGGCTGAGCCATCTCTCCAGCCCAAGAACAATTATAGAAGACACTCAATGTTGACCTGTGGCCTACAGATAAACACACACACACATGCACATACACAGGTGCACACACACACATGCTCCCATATACACACACATGCACATATACACATACACTGTCTTTGGTCCCTGGTATCGCAACACTTCAAAACCCACCCACATTTTCCAGGTAGATCTTAGCATAGGCTGGATCATACTGGAGAGGAAGTTGTCACATGGTACATGCCTCAGCACACACCCCCTTACTCTGCAGCCCATTTTTTTTTTTTAGTGCTCTTGGCCTGTGTGTCTCTGTGGAAAATGCCCACCCCCCAAAGAAAGGATAGAGTTAAGAGAAACTGGGATGAATCTGGGAAAATTAAAATAACAAATGACCTCACGAAAGAACGTACATGCTTTAAAGTCGGGCTCATTTACTAGACCTGTGGCTTTGAACACATTACTCTCTCTCAAAGTTACAGCTTTTAAATCTATAAAATGATAATGATTGTGGTGATGGAAATGACTTGCTGCTTTGTAGAACTTCTCCAAAGACCAAATAAAACTCTATTTTACAACTCCTTGGCCCAGGCACAAAGCAGACATGACCATCCTTAATGCACTGAGCTCAGCATCCCTCATTTCCAGAAGAAAGGGAGAGAGCTATTGACACAAGCTCTTTTCTTACCATTGGACACCGTTAGAAAGCCATGACTTCAAGAGCATCATTCTGGAGGATGCTCTGGGCAGAATCTCCACCAGAAGCCCATCCCAGTACCAGCTGCAAGAAAGGCAATGTCCCCCGAGCTTTCGAGTCAGAAGCAAACCATCTCTGGCACATACCTTCCCAGAAGCAGATTGTACACACTGGCTCCATGGAAGATTGTGTCCTGGCAGTATGTCCAGACCACATCTGGAAGTTCACAGCCAAAAATCAACTCAGTGAATCCCACTCTTGAAAACCGTGTCTCCTAATTCCTGTGAGATAATGTTGGGAATCTCAGGGCGCTGAGGCAGCTTCTCTGTTCCTCTATCTACTAAGGAGCTTGGGCAAGGCTTCTGGGATTTCCCTGACTCCCCACACAAAGGATCAGGTAGGCAGGGAAAGGTGTTATAGGTCATGAGATAAAGTACCATCCTCCAGTCAGAAGCATCTATGGTGCCGAGGTACTGCAGGGAGTATACCTGAGTATCAGCTCTAAGCCAATCAGTGCACAGCACTGCACAAGCATGTGTTGGCTAAGTAAACACATTTTCTTCATTTGCTCTATATATCGGTTTTAATTGTTTTATTAGACTATTGTACCTCATGGCATTCTAAAGCTATGTTCATATAGTACAATTAGAACTAGAACTTCTTCCGTGTGTGTGTGTGTGTGTGTGTGTGTGTTCTTTTGGGGAGGCAGTCTTGCAGCTGTGTAGGCCAGGCTGGACTCACCCTCTTCCTGCTTCAGTCAATATTGTAGGAATCTACCACTAGATATTTCTATACTTTTTTTCCCAACAGAATTTAAGTATATGATCTTCTGAGTTCCATAATTTATTCAGCCACTTATTTAACAATGGAAAACTTTCTAAACCCCCATCATTTTAACTGAGTGTACACAATGAATAACTTTGTATGAGCTGTATTTCTGAATATTTTCTTACACTGTTTTTGGTGGACACCTTGTTTTGTTCACATCTCTGAGCATCTGTAATGTAATCTCTAAATTGAAGTCTACTTAGATTACATCCAGGAATGAGATGAAGTCTTGTTTACCCACTGCGCCCCTCTTCTGGCTCATCAGCACACCATTTATCTCTGCCTGGGCTGTCGAGCCTGATTATGTTTAAGTACATGAACCAGCTTCCTTTGGTTTCTGAAGACACATGACAGCTGGTGCCCAGGGTAGCTTCCCTTATAAACTAAATCGCGTATCTTAAGAAACCGCTCTTGACAGTAACTGATTTAATAAGGGTTGCCTTCTAGACCTCAAATCGGGGGGAAAAGCATAACAAAAATTGTTCCACAATGATTGCTTTTCAGAAAACTGCCACCACTTCAATCAAAACCTGGTCCCTAAGTCTTGGAATTCATTATGGCACAAGAGGCATGCCACATTGCAACCAACAGTTGATAGTTTAAGGCCGCCTTGTATTGGATATTTTTTATTCATACTTGAGAGAACAGTTTAAAGGAAAAGAAGGAGCATGGCTAATGGTTTCCGACGTTGCTCAGCCTTATGCATTTGAATAGAATGAGAGTTGAACGCATGTAGAGGAGTCTGTTTGCCTCTTGGTGACAAGACAGTATATTGAAAAGGGAACAGGAGCTCAGGTATGGCCTTTGTAGGCCTGATATGAGTAAACCACTTTCCTGACCTCTGTCTTAGATCCTGAAATTTCCGCTGCTTTCCAAAATTGTACCTCTTACCTGGAACCAAACATTGAACACAGAAACCTGTGGGGGACATTTTATGTTCAAGCATGACACATCCCTACTATAACATGTTGGAAATATATTTCTTCAGTCTTTGACTCTTAATTTTGGGTATTTATTGAAGAGAAGAGAGAGAATCTAGAGAAATTATACAGAACTTTTGGTTCCATAAAAATGCATAATACTCATATATATGTATACATATGTATGTGTTTTTATTATATATCTGTGTGTGAGTTTTTAAAATGGTGCTGCTAAAAGTTGTATAACTACCAAGAGAAGAATAAAATTCGATCCATATCTCTCATCTTACATTCAAAGACATTTCACCTAAAAGCTTATACACCAAAATTTCCAAAGGAAAACTTAAAGAAATACTACAAGGTATAGGCATAGTAAAGAACTCTTTGACTAGAACTTTCAAAACAGAAAGAAAGGAAGAAAGATAAGAAAGAAAGGAAGAAAAAAAGAAAGAAAGAAAGAAAGAAAGAAAGAAAGAAAGAAAGAAAGAAAGAGAGAACCCCAAGAAATGACAAACAGAATTCTGTGTGAGATTCTAATGTTTCTGTACACCTAAAGAAGTTGTCAACAGATGAACTGACAGCCTATAGCCTAAAGCTTTGCCTGCTGTTCCTCAGGCAGCGCGCCATTGCTGGGTCACCTCTCCATCTAAGCAGTGAGTGTCCCGTTCTGTAGAATCCTCTGGTTGACACTCTACTTCACTCTAAAGAGTCACTGTTGCATGGAGCCTGAGTATGGGAGGCAGGAATGTCTGTAGAGCGATCAGACTGGGGGCTGTAGGCAGAGTAGAAATAAAGTGGGTAAGTGAAACATGCTTAGAAAGAAGAAGCTAAGCTGCATCTGAGGATTCGCTGTGGATGGTGGGGAAAGAACAAGGGGGGAGTTGGTGGTTTGGCTTCAGCACACAGGTGGATGGTGGCTCTACACTAACACAGAAGACCAATGAATTGAAAATAGAAACATGGTTGGTGGTTCTGACGTCACCATGTTGAACGTCAAGGGCCTTATAGGAAAGCAACGTAGTCTAGAGATAATTGATTCATAAACTCAGGACTCAAGAGAATTTAGGCTGTGTTTATATTATTTCATTGGGGTTTAAAGCATGTTAGTCTCATCTGTGTCTGTGACAGGGAAGAGTGACTACAAGAAACCAGTGATCAGATCTGGCAATGGCTTCAGGTCCCAGGCATCCGGGTAAAGATGTCACTGAAAGAACAGAGAGGAATCGTTGATTCTCTGTAGCCAGCTCCAAATCTACTATTTTTTTTAAATTTTTAAACCCTTGTAAATGAAAAATAAATGAACTGCCAATAAATCTACAACTGAATTCTGTTATTCTTATTACAATGTAAAGTCTCAGCCAGCACACCATTGCTGGGTCACCTCTCCATCCAAGCAGTGACTGTCCCGTTCTCTAGAACACCCTGGTTAGCGTCTTCAGTATTTGTGCTTAAAGAACAAGTGGCTAGGTCTGACCTTCCAGCCAGTGCACTCTGTATTTTTAGCCCATCTGCTGGGAGGATTAGGGAAAGAAAATGGTAGGAAGGGCTGGCAAGGAAGACACTGTGATATGGCAAACATTTAGGAGTCATTAACTCAGACGGGCTAAGGTTATCACATGGAACAGTCTTCAAAGTCTTGGGGTGAGAGGGGAAACAAACCCATTGTTTTTTGTGGGAACCTGTGGTGTTTTCCAAAATGATAAGTATTGTTTTATCTACTAGAAATACAATGGTCTTTTTTTCAAGCCTTGCTGCAGGTTAATTTAATACTCTTGAAATGGTTTTAGCTGAAAATGCCTTTTTGGTTTACCTAAATTAATTTTCATCTTCACTTATATTTTATTCTATTCATTAACTGCTCTGCCAAAAAGTTTCTCTTGAATGCACTGAGAGAAAAAAAAATACCAAAAATCTATTTTCCAGGAAAGCCACCTGATATGAAAAATGGTAACTTTTGTGCCATTTAGGGGTTGATTAAAAGCGTGTGTCTAGGGAAGACATTTTCCTTGTCTTTGACTTTCTGTGAGCACAAGAAAGATTACCTTTAATGCCATGTGCAGGCAGGCACTTCACCTGAGGTGCAGAAACACACTTCTAAATTGGATTAGGGTCACTGCAGCCTGGATCTGCTGTAATTCCTGGGGGACACAATGTCCAATTAACAATGGAAAGCTTTCCAAACAGAAAGGAACATTCTTTCCTACAGCAAGTTCTACTGTTCCAAGGTGAACCTTGACTTTGCTGTGCTTTACTCTATGTTCCATGATCCACTGAGCTTCTGGGCATTTCCTGTCAGGACAGGGCTTCCTGTGGCACCTGCTCACCTCTCCAGGGACACTCACACTACAGATAAAAGCTGTCCAGTCTATACTATTGATGAATTTGCCACAGTTTGTGCATCCCTGGCCACTTATAGAGCCACCATTAATTCGTTCGTCAACCATCTCCATTCAACTGCAAGCACTGGAAGGCAAAGAATGTCCTCATTTCCTCATTGTCTCTTTGTATATGTCAGGGACTTAATAAACACTCCATAAAAGAATACTTATCCATGCCATGGCTTGCTAGCTGTGTGATCCTAGGTGGGTTATATGGCTTCTCTGTGCCTCGGTTTCTTCGGAATGTAACCACTAACACAATTCATAGGAGGTTTGCAGCAGCGTTAGATGCAGAGACTTGGCAAAGTGTTTGTTAATACGCACGGCCACTGGAAGAAGATGCCACTTCCCTCCCCTACACCATTCCCTCTTATCAGTAAAAGTTGAGCATGTAAACACGCCTTGGCCTGAACCAGAAGATGTGTTGCCCACATCCTGGCAGAAACAAAAGGCATGATGCCCCTTCTGTGGGTGAGATGAAGACTTGGTCTCAGTCAATAAACCTGGGAATTCTGTTGAAGGATTCTTAGATTTTGTTCTCTGAAGGAAATACAGACTCCAAAGGACAAAGACTATCCCAATCCCCATGGGTAACTAGACCTTGTTTTATGAGCTGTGGACCCCATCTTGCTTTCATAAGGTAAGCTAGGATTTCTTCAGAGAAGCCATACCAAGGGAAATGACATTTTCAAGTTGCAGTTAGTCAATCCAGGAACCAGTTCTAAAGACATGTAGACTTTTCAGTGTGTGAAAAAATTAAATGTTCTTATTGTAAAGCCCTTCTAATAGACTTTTCTGCTGTTTCAAAGGAGGAAACTCTGGGCAACAGGATAATCAACAGATGCTATCTATGTACTCTTACCTTTTGTTTTTATTATTTATTGTGAATGACTTCAGTCAATATCAGCCCTCTTAGACCAATCATAAGGAAGTTGGCTTGTACCGAAGATTATCCTTTCTTTCCCTGGTGCTATCTATAAAACAGGAATTCCAGGAGCCCTTCCTTTCCTGCTTAGGAAATGGGTGGAGAAGGTAGCTGGTGTTTGTGTTAGTTCTCGTTTTCTCACCAAGTCTCTACCCCTCAAGGAAAACAGCATGAACAGTGATAAATCTGGCTTTCAAAGTCTTCAGTCTGACGACCTGGCATACGGAAGCAAGTGCTGTGCCAAAACCCAACTCAGAGACACTGACTTTGAACTCATTCAGCAAACTCATCCTCAAGCTCTTCTCTGCTGAACTTTGCTCCCTCCAGCTCTCCTACCAGCGTGAGTTGACATCTGACTTCTATACTATTGTGTGGTGATTTTAAAGAAAATGGCCCCCGAAGGGAATTGAACTATTAGGAGATGTGGCTTTGTCAGAAGAAGTGTGTCATTGTGGATGTGGGCTTGGAAGTCTCATCTGTGTTCAAACCACACCTAGTGAAACAGACCACTTACAATTCCAGGGGGAAAAAAGGTCTGTGATGGCAGAATGGAGGCAGCAGGTTGCAGGCATGGTGGCTAAGGCTGCTCACATCTTAAATCACAAGCAGAAAACAGAGAGAGCAAACTCAAATGGTAGAACACATGTTGAATTTCTTAAAGCCTTCATGCAGCGACATATTTCCTCAAGCAAGCCCAGTCTCTGAAACATCCCAACAACTCCATCAACTGGGGACCAGGTGTTCAAACATCAGAGCCTACGGAGGACGTTCTCCTCCAAACTACGACAATGACACATGACTTGTAAAACTCCAATCCTTTTGGACTACACGCATCTTGGTTTCCCTAAGGCAATCGGAAGGGCATAGAGCTGCCTCTACAGAAGTCTCCTGAACTGTTCCTGAAGACCATTGTTACTCTGTTAACAAATCCCTTATCTCCTTAGGGATCAGGTTTGCTCTTTGTAGCAACAGGTAGAATAATTTCATTCTCCTGAAATGAGTTTGACTTTTGTGATTTTAATGTGGTCAAAAGGATGAAGCAGAAATGATACTTAATAACTTCCAAGGCCAAGTCATAGGAAGCATTTCGGTTGTTGCCTGGCCTCTTATCATGCTAGCTCTGGGAAACCCAGACAGTGTGTAATAACATGTATGACTACACCTAAAGTCTCAGACTTTGAAGAAGCCCTAGCTGAGAATGTTGTGTTGCCTAGACAGAGGCTGCAAAGATCACTTCTGTTCCTGCTGTTCTAGGGAGAGCACCAGACAAGTCTGAACAGAACAAGACAGCTGGACCACCTTCATCTCCAGTGGAGAAGGTGTACAACCCAAGCATTAGTTTGTGTGTACCTTCAGTTCTATCAGTGACCCCAGTAACCACCAGTTAGCGGAGTCAGGCACCATAGAACCTGAAATAAAAGAGAACACTTAAATAGAGTTTCAGATGTTTTTATAAAGCAACATACCTTTAGAATGGTAGCATGTACAATTTTTCACATGTAATAAGTGTTTCTCAATTGTCCTTCCAAATGGCTCTCACTATTGGTTCCTTACCATGAGTATGTGAAGATTCTTGTGTTTCTCTACCCTGTCTTTTACACTATGAAGTTTATGAGACATTTTCCAGATGATATTTTTTTTACCATGCCTCTGACATAAAAGAAACATTTGTGATTTCCATTTGCCAGGAGGAAACTGTGTCTGTTGTAGTCAATGTACAGGATGAGACACTTCTTCCATCCTAAATAAGTGAAGAGAGCTCATGATGATTGGCATGTCTGTGGGATCTAAGTACCCAAGTTTTCACATTACAGTGTTCAGAAACAATCTTAGATAAATGATCCAACTGTGTTCTAAAAGCCAGTGTGAGGCCAACCTGAGGTTCTGTCACACAGAGAGGCAGTTCTTCTCAGGGTATGGTTCTAATATATAACAGTATTCCTTTTATCTCTCTGATCCAGCCACATATGAACAAACATATCTGCTATGATAAATGAGTACAGAGGGTCAGATCACCACACTTCTGCAAGAATTCTTTGGGATCACAGAGACGGTCAATCTAGTGATTTGCAGTTACTTGAAAGATGATACCTTGATCCCATCACTGAACAGGTTCCTGGCCAAACCCACAGAATAACACGGTGTCCAAACTTAAGCCAGAAAACCTGCCCTTTCCAAGTCATCCTTCTTTGGGTAGTGTAGGAATCCACCGTTGTTTCTGTGACCCACAGGCTTTAACTTGCATAAGCATACTACGTAGCTATTGTTTAAATGAGCATGCCTCAGCTCCTCCCTCTGGTCTCCCCTCTCCAGACATGGCACTTTGATACCAGGCAGGTATTTTCAGACATATTCCCTCTGCACTCCCACAATGCTATTCCTAACACGGTGAATGAAGGTATCCAGAACCATTCTATGTGACAGTAGTAGGCTCACCACACAATTGTGGGCTCATAATTCTATTTGCTTTCCTTTCTCACTTAGTCATTTCTTGTGGACTTTTCCATAGGTACAAATGTTCGTAGCTGGGGCTGGAGAGATGGCTCAGTGGTTAAGAGCACTGGCTGCTCTTCCAAAGGTCCTGAGTTCAATTCTCAGCAACCACATGGTGGCTCACAACCATCTGTAGTGAGATCTGGCGCCCTCCTCTGGCTTGTGGGCATACATGGAGGCAGAATGTTGTATACATAATAAATAAATCTTTTTAAAAAATGTTCTTAGCTGCTTTGTCTTTTTCTGAACAGCTGCACAGGGTTCTGCCAACTCATTCCATCCTGAGAGAAATGAAGAAAAATATCTGGAGAAAAGTAAAATTGCTTTTTTGTTGTAGGCTTTTATTTTATTCTTTGGGGACCAACCATCCAGATCCATAAATACATGGAGACTTATTCTTACTTATGAATGCCCGGCCTTAGTTTAGCTTGTTTCTTGTTAGATTTTCTTAAATTCCCATCAACCTTTGCCTCTTGGCTTTTACTTTTCTCTACTCTATATCCATGTCCTTCCTTCTTATTCCATGGCTGGCTGTGTATCTGGGTGGCTGCCCCTGGTGTCTTCCTCTCCTTCTCCTTTTCTACTCACCACTCTTCTTTCTTCTCCTATTTATTTTTTCCGCCTGTCATCCCTGTCTATTCTTTTTCCTACCTTGTTATTGGCATTTCAGCTCTTTAATAGACCAATCAGGTGTTGTAGGCAGGCAAAGTAACACAGCTTCACAGAGTTAAGCAAACACAGCATAAAAGAATACAACACATCTTTACATCATTAAATGAATGTTCCACAGCATAAACAAATGTAACACCTCTTATACTAATATTACACAACACTTTTTTACTTCAGTGGTTCAGAGTGATTGATTTGTAACAGATCCAAAGCAGAACAGACCAAGAAACAGTGTGAACATGGAAAAATTAAAGAATGGGAAACACCTGAAGGTTGGATGCTGCAAATCCTGTGTTAGACACTGTGTAGATTCTGCATCGAAGGTATGCATCCTGCAGGAATCCTGCGACTTCTGTGTGGATCCTGCATTGTAGGCACATGCCCCGTGTGAACTCTGTTAGATGCTGAGTGAATCCTGTGTTGGAGGCATGCATCGTATGTGACTAGCCCATGGATGCTGTGGCAATCTTGCAGATGTCGCGTGGATTCCAAGGGTGTGGGTGAATTCTGCAGTCATTTGCTTGAAACAAGGAAGGAAAAAATGAATGACCTGGCAATGTGAAGAACTTTGGCGTTACTGTGCCATGTCCTAGCTGGAACTAAGAGCACATGAACACTAAAAATATGTCTCAGTTGTTATTTAACTGAATATGGTGGAATCATTAGAGTCCAGGAATTATGGAACGTCTTTTGTTTCCAGACAGACCGTGCACTGATTTTTGTAAAGAATAATCTTCAAAGTGGAACCGAATACAGGAAAGACCTCTCGGTTAGCCTTTACTGGACAGCTGCTCACTTACTGACGGTGCCTTTATTTAAAACAGCAATAACCGCTGAGTCTACCTCCCTTCAGAAAAGTCTTTACTCTCTGAAGGACTTTTATTTCATGCAGCTGGCATTAGCCACAGTGGAAACAGCAAATTACCCCTGGGTCTAAAATTATGGTCTTTGTGGCAACAAGCAGAGATGTGTATCTATAGCTGGCATTTTTAGGTATATCATGAGAGAAGCAACATACTATCTTAGAGCCATCAATTACCAAGACTCTTCCATTGGTTTTAACCTTATGAAAGAACCAGTTTAATAGCAAAAGTATTATGGTGACATTGGAGAATAGTTCTTTCTTTATATCAAATTAATGCCAAAATATCTAGAGGAAATGGTAACCTCAGTGGCCTGTGTATGATCCACAAATTCAAAACATTCCTTCCCTCAGCCTCCAAATAAACATAGATGTGGAAAGGAAGAACCTTGAGATATACTTTATGGGACTGGACCCAATGTAATTTGTTTTTGGAAACTTACGTATCCATGGAACATTCATGTGTGCACATACACACACATGCATGCATGCAGAATTTATTATCTAAATGAATATCTAAATCATATTTCACAGCCCTCTACTTTCTAATACACACTGCAGAGAAATATGAGCAAACTGTTTTTTTATACTCAAGGCTCTGGAGCTGTCTGCTCCTACACTGACTGGCTCCATGCTGCTAGGGATTAGTGTCTTCCCTTGTGTTTTCTTCCTTGTTCATAAAAATATCTTCTGTGTGTCATCAGCAGCCAGTGCTTATTACCCCCTGGAAATTGACAGTTTTAATCCATTATGAATTGAGGAGCCACGAAAACAAGCTTTTAGAAGTGGCTCCAAAGGACACGTCTGCTTAACGCCCTCAAGTAGCCTGCTGTGTTCACTGCTAGAATTTGGGCCAGCTGTTGTAGATGCTCATAGTCTCTCTCTCTCTCTCTCTTTCTCTCTCTCTCTCTCTCTCTCTCTCTCTCTCTCTCTCTCTCTCTCACACACACACACACACACACACACACACTGACGGTTGTTGGATGAGTGCAGGAGGAACCCAACCTTCTGGTAACACGATGCAACATCTTTCTCTCTCTCTCTCTCTCTCTCTCTCTGTGTGTGTGTGTGTGTGTGTGTCTGTCTGTCTCTCTCTTTGTCTCTCTCTCCCCCCCCCCTCTCACACACACACTGGAGGTTGTTGAATAAATGCCAGAGGAACCCAGCCTGCTGGGGACACAACACAGCATCTTCCTTTTTCCAGAGCTAAGTCCCTGTCATCGAGACGTCCACATACTACAGCATGTCCCTTTAACAAACAACCCAGGACCCCGCCCGATGATTCTGTTGAAATCGGTATACAGAAGGACGTGGAGGCATGAAAGGCACATCTCTAGACATTCCACTGACATGAAGGGAAGCTCAGGTTCTTTGAGGCTCCTTTGGTTGTCAAAGAAAGAGAAGGAATAATAGGAAGTGTTCAGGATAAGAGTGTCCACATTTTCTTTTATGGAACCCTGGTTTCACAAGATTCCTTCATGGAGCACTTCATGACTAGAACAAGAGACTTGCAAGGCCTCCACACGTCCCTCAGCCACTTAGCCAGAGTCCGGTAGCTTTTGGTCACCATGTTTATTATTGCAATAGAAACTAAAACTAGGAAGCCGGTTAGTATTATTTTAGAAGTACATTAAATATACTGAGTGTCTTTGGGCTAGGATTCATGTTAGTTCAAGTCTCATGCCAATAAGCAGAGTACTATACACTATATTTTTAAAGCTCATAAATATATTTAGTGTTTATTGATCTTCTCTTATATGTCAGTCAGTGTTCTATGGATCCAATCATGCTGATCTCTTCACTCAACTTACAGATAATCCTGGAATCCAAAGTTTTAGCCCCTTCAGATCTCCCTCTTTTGATAAATCCTAGGTGTCCATTTTACCCCAGTAGGCTCAATTATCCTTGCCATCATTGTACTTGCTCTCTCAAAGCTGCTTCCCTAAGAACTTTGTTTGCAAACAGGTGATAATGTGGACATGTAAGGAGCTCAGCTCAGTGCCTCGATGATAAAATACAATCTTGTCTTATTTGCCTATTCAATGAACTAAATGAAGATATTCCAAGGATCCCACAGGCAATGGAGCACAATTTCACAGACTCTCTCTATTAACTCTCCGATTGTCCACAGAGGGGCAATTATATTTTAGAGGAAAATGCACACAATGTCTTTTGCAAGAAGTTTATACAATTCACACGTGAAATTTAGCACAGAAAAGCAGATAGAACTAGAGTTAATAACAAAGGACAACTGTCCTGAACAGTAACTCACATAAACAAGATACACTTTATCTCCAATACTCCACATACTGAGAGGAATTCCATTTGGATAGGGATTCCAAGTGTGAAAAGCTCTTACAAGGATCTTGGCAGGCTAGACAGACCTCCCAGCCACAGGCCTGATGAGATCCATTGGCAGGCTAGACAGACCTTACAGTCACAGGCCTGATGAGATCCATTGGCAGGTTAGACAGACCTCACAGTCACAGACCTGATGAGATCCATTGGCAGGCTAGACAGACCTCACAGTCACAGGCCTGTTGAGATCCATAGGCAGGCTAGACAGACTTCTTAGCTATGGTTCTGAAGAGATCCATGGGTAGGCTTGACATTTCCTGCACAGAGCATCCTAATACCTCAGGCCTGTGTTCTGTACAGGAAATGTCAACATCTAACAGGAGTTCGGCAAGAGCAGCCTAGTGATGAGATGCATGGGCTGGGAGAGATGCAAGAGAAGAACCATGAGAATCAGAAACACAGGACTTCTGTACACTCACTCATGGATCACACTTAGGCAGAGCCTCTGAGAAATTCTAGTTAATCAGACTCTTTACATTCCCAAAGATTCTGGATTCAGCTGCATCAGGAACTCACCTATAAGGGCAGGTCATTTGCCTGCTATAGATCACAGTACTCCTTGCACAGTGGTCAAACATATTAGGGAAAGTCATTCAGCCTTAAATTATGATGTAGGGCCAGGAGGTGGTGTGGTAGCAGCCTGGGTCCTGAGTTCAAACTCCAGCACCACCACCACCATGTTGTATTTGTTTAACTCTGGGAAACAGTGTCACTTTGCCTTTCTAAAACACCTGATGGTCTCATAAAGCACTGACTGGCCAATACCAAAGCAGGAAAAGGGATAGGCAGGGCTGGCAGGTGGTGTGGGAGAATGGTCTGTATTCTGTCAATTATATTTTAAATAAATGCTGATTGGCCAGTAGCCAGGCAAGAAGTATAGGAGGGATAACAAGACATGAAGTAGAGGCTGATCAAATAGAACAGGAGTATTCTGAGAGTAAGGAAGCTCTTTCTGCAGTCCTGACCCATCCACTGAAGAAGTAAGATGTGACTGCCTCTCTGAAAAAGGTACTGAGCCATGTGGATGAGAATAATGGACTAATATAAGTTGTAAGAGTTAATAAGAAGCCTGAGATACTGGACCAATCAGTTTATAACTAAAAAAAAAAGATATTGATTATTTCAGACCTAAAATTCTAGCTTTGCTGATATATTTAAGTTCATTGAAATAGATCACTAGGTTGGTTCAGTGGTAGAGCACTTACTTAGCATGTTTGAGGACCTGTGTTCAATCCGAGTACCACTGTGTGTGTGTGTGTGTGTCTGTCTGTCTGTGTGTGTAAGAAAAAAGAAAGTCACCACGTCGGTTTATACCAGCTCATGATCCTTCTTTGGTGACTTTGTCTCTTCAGTCTTACCTGTCAGGTTGGGAAAAAACAGAAATTAATGGTTAGGAGGAAGAGGAGGACCTTCATGCAAGCAGGCCTTAAAAAAGCTGCCATCCTGAACACAGTGGAGATAATAGTTTGAATATTAATTATCCTCCAGGTTGAATACTTCATCTCTTGTTGGTGGCACTATTCGGATAGGCTTAGGAGGTGTGGCCTTGCTGGAGGAAGTATGTCACAGATGTGGGCTTTGAGAGTTTAGAGACACGCGCCATTTCTAGTTCTCCCGGCTTCATACTTATAGTTTAAGATATGAGCTCTCAGCTTCCTGCTCCAGCTGCTACGCCTGCCATGGACTCAGCCGTCTGGAGCTGAGAACCAAATAAGCCCTTCCTTTTACAGGTTGCTTTGGTCAAGGTGTTTTATCCCAGTAAAAGCCACTGGTACAATGGCCCTTGCTGCTGCTCTCCCTCTTGCTGCCTTTGTTTGCGCTGTTCTTCTAAATCACAGCCTGTATTCTACAGTTAATTCTCTCTTTCATCTCTATGGATGTTGCCTCACTGAAGTTAGTTGTCAATCTTTGCAGCTTTAATGCCAGCTTGAAGGAAGGTACGCCCAACTGTAATCTCCCTGGAGGCTGTAGGAGGTACAATAAGTCCTGCCGCCCTGAGGTCTGTGGAGTGCTACCGTCTAGTAACTCAGTCTGAGTGTCTGCAAGATGCTGGGTTGAAAGACCTGGGGAACCAGCTCGCTGCTGAGGACACTCCACTTGCAGTGGCACCAGTGAGAGAAGAGGGAGGAGAAGGAAGAGGAAGAAGGAGATGAGAAAAAGAAGAGGGAGGAGGGAGGGAAGGAGGGAGGAAGAAGGAAGGAAGGAAGGAAGGAAGGAAGGAAGGAAGGAAGGAAGGAAGGAAGGAAGGAAGGAAGGGAGGAAAGCCAAACCTGCCAGGACGAGGTGCTCCACTGTTTTAGACTAAAACAGTTGACCCTTGCTTAGCAGTGGGCATACAGCCAATCGCATCACTGTGTGGACATTAGCATGCACTCACACCAAGTTATAAGGTGGAGGCCAATCTCAGCACAGGCAGCCTCCTAACGTAATCAAGAGAAACCATAAGGTAGTGAGGCTGCTGCCAGGGCGTCACAACACGCTGTTTTATAGACACACAAGGAGAAAGAAGTCACTGTAAAGTGGCAATAAAAATATGAGTGAAAAATGTGCCAACAGCAGGCGTCAGGTACTAATGACCACGCGTTATGACTGTATATAATTAGATGTGCTCTACTGTCACCTTCTCACATGACTACAATCAGGACAAGAAATGTGACCACACCAGCATCATCAGAGATCCATGAAGAGTGAGTTCTGCTGTGGTGTTGGATGGCCATGACATTGCTAGGCGAGAAAACCTCTTGGGCTCATTGCCGTCTTCCAGGACGGCAGCCGTGGATGTGGTCCACCACTGACAGGAAGCATCCCCAGGCTGCACATGAGTGTGTTTCCTAACTGTGACTCAATTCTGGTCACCCCGCTTGTCCTCTGGCCCGCAGGGCAGCCCAAGACACGGCTTCACACTCTCAGAGTTTCTCAGATCGAGCTCTGTGCTCAATTCAGCAGAGGCCTTCACTTTTGAGATACGCATGCTTACACACTGTCTGTCTTCACGGGCTTCCTCTTCAAACCTTCTGCCTGTCCACGTGAAACTGAGTGGCTCCTAGGTAAAGAGTAGACGATGACGCATTGCTTAGTTGAGAGAGGACAGCATAGTTTGAAGGACCTACGGAGTCAGGGTGAGAATGGACCCTGTGGGCTTGAGAAGGAAGGCTTTATGGACACAGAGAAAATTCAAGATGGGAAACGGTGGGTGTGGAATCAGTAAATGACCAAGTCAGTGTACAAGTTGCCTCGGGACCAATTCGAGGAAGGAACATAAGAGAAGGGCTTTGGTGATAAAGGTGAATTCGGCTTACATTGAATTGAGGTGTTGGGAAACACCCTTCGAGAGACGTAATTGCTGCCCTTCAATTTACAACCACTGAGTTAGCCTTAACAAAAAAAAAAAAAAAAAAAAAAAAAAAAAAAACCTTAAATGTGACCAGGCCACACAGGTCTGGACCTGCTCCTCAGGACAGTCTCTTTTCCTGCTGTCCTATGACGACAACCCGTCCTCACAGTCACAATGGCTACTCAGGCTCCTGCATCACACCCACAGAGCAGAAAGAGGAGCAAGGAAAGAAGGAAGTCAAAGCAAAGGTACGTGGCAATGGAGCTGACCTGTTTTTATTTTGAGAAACGTGGCTTCCTTTGAAGCCCCACCTGTGGTCTTCACCATCAGACCTGTTTGTACAGCAAAGCCGGCCATCACTAGGTTGCTTTGAACACTAATAGCTTTACTGCGGAAGGAGGGGATCAAGGTTAGAAGGAGAGCTGGCAGAGTCAGAACCAAAGTCATCAACTACAGGCAGTTGGTGTTCTATGTCTGTGGGTTCTGAATGTGTCTCTACTGGACATATACAAGATTCGTTTTTCTGTCATTTCCACTATTCCCCAAATAAGATAGGATAAAGCTATTTACACTTCCCTCACCCTGTACTATACAGTGTAAGTAACACAGAGGTGGCTCATAGCACATGGGAGGATGTGTAAGTTACATGCAACTATGACATCATTGTTTACAGAGACTTGAGCATCTTGGAATTTGGGTGTCTGCCATGGTCCCATAACTGGTCCCCTGTGGACACTGAAAGAAACCCGTACTGTTTTTGGCCCTGGGCTGGGAATTAAGAAGGATAGAATTCTTATTTTAAAAAAATGCCAGCTCTCCTCTAGGGAGCATCTGTCATGAGAATGCTCAGTGTGAATGATTCACCTGAAAACGTGTTATTTACCTTTGTTTACACAATTACATTGTATTCTTATGATAAAAGATTAGATCCAGCCCAATCTGTTTTCTATACTTTATTGTCAAAAAATTAAAATTAAAAAAAAAAAAAACACTGTCTCCAAAACACATTTTTCAGCTTCCAGATGTCGTACATGTGGGAGCAGTTAGTGTAATCTGTGATAATCCTATCATATGTTCACAAATCAACAGGGACAGGGAGAGGGAAGCTCCCCTTTTAAGTGACACATGAAGGAACAATTCAGGGGACATTAGCTCTTAGAAGATGAACAGTGGGACCCGGATTTGTTCAGCCACTTTGTACTGCTATCATGAGGTGCCTGCGGCTGAGAAACTTAAGAAAGAGAAAGGTTTTTTCTGGCTCCCAGTTCTGAAGGGTCAAGAGTTTGCACCTAACAATGTCCTCCTTGATGGCAGAGGCGCCACTGGAGAAGAGACAAGAAGTGCCCATGTGTCTCCTTCTTGGAAAGTCACTAGGATTCAACCATTAGGGCATCCTGATGACCTATTCTAACTCATGACCCTTCCCCCATGATCACATTAAGTTTCAACCCACCTAGTACCTTGCAGTGGCAAATTTCAATACGTGAGTCCTTGGTAGGGGGAAGGGGAGGATCACACTCAGAATTCATGTCAAACTACAGCATCAGGAGAAGACATCCCTATAGGCAGTGGTGAGTACATCGTGTTAAAATATAAAAAAAATTGTTTACCTTGCTTCTTTTTAAAAATATCTTTTATGCAGACTTCAGGTTTATTATATAACCTTTCGGCATTCATGAATGTTTGAGGGTGAAACAGATTGCCATATCAGCTCACACAGCCCTTCTTTCCCCTTTGTACGTCTGATGAGAGCAGCTAGAACCTACTTCCTTAGTGGACGTCTCTAACGGGCACGGTCTTAGTGACTTTAGTGCTCTGTAGGTCTCCAGACTCCAAGGAGAAACAGATTTCATCCTGCAGGGAAAATGATTCACTACAAATAGGCCAAGAAGTAAACAAGGAGATGTGGCTGGAAATGATTTCAAAAGAGAAAGTGACCTTTCCCCAAGACCTTCAGGTCTCTCTGTCCTTGCAGACCAGATGGATGGATGTCTGGGTCACGGCTGGGAGAAAACAGGACAGCTGTGGAGAGAGGGGCTTGCTGAGAGCACAGGCTCTGCCCCCATAAGGTGGAGATCGTGGGGCAGCAGAGCTTGAACACGTTTCCTGTTTCTAATGCTGGTACAGGAAGAGTAGCATCTGTAAGCAGCCGGGGAGGGGAGCATGCAAATTCTGCGGTACAGAGAAGATAATAAGATCTATCTTTTATCTAGTTGGGATGAGTCACTAAGGCGGTCTGGGGAGGATGCACAGTGCCTGTGTGTGGCCTATGTTGTCCCATCCTTTATTCTCCAATCTAAGGTTCCTGCCAAATTTTATGTCCCCACACCACAGTCCATGTCCTTCAGGTGCAACTTATTCTGGCAGTGTAGACTTTTCTATTTCTATTGCTACATCACACCATATAGTTAATGCTGGTCCCATAACAACCAAGAATGCAGCATCCTCCATGGCTACTGACTCCCAGGGACACTCAGTTTCACTGCGCTGTGTTTACAGTGGCCGCTGATATGTGGGATGCCCAGGATTTCCGTCAATGGAATGTGAGCGTGAGCATTCACTTGCCGCTCACGTCATAGCTGCCGCTCAATGTATTTTAGCATAAACACGGAGCGACATGCTTTTCCAGGACATTGCCCCGGTGATGAGGGGAGATGCTCTTAAGCTGTCCAGCCTGTGCTTTAACCACAGATGTATTTGCAGCTGTGAGATGCTCATTCCTGCTCTGTGAGGAGAAATGGTTTGAATTCGTTCATTAGATAGGAACAACGGGCGATAATCTGTTAAATCCTGGGTCTGTTTTCTTTGCTTCTCTGAGGCACTTTGGAAAAGGGGTTTCATTCAAGATTAGTTTGCTCTTGACTGTTCTAAATGCCACTCGTATGCCCCTTTGTGCCAGCATCAGCACAGGGCATCAAGCTGTTGACCCTCTGTCCATTCTTCTGGGCTCTGCTCCAGTACAAGTCTACTGAAGTCTGCAAGAGAGGGCTCCAGATGGAGCCTTCTGAGGTCACTGCAGCTCTCTGATGATGCCCATTCCCCACGCCTTGTGGTTTCAGCACCACTCCCTGGGTGGTACCAGAGGAACATCCAGGAAAGCTAACGGGACATCTAGCGTGAGGCGCATGCCTCACCGGAGTGAGGAAGACTGTGTATGCTCGCATGTCTACTTTCCCGTATCTTTGAAAACTCTCCCAGGGAGACTATAGTTCTCTGGAGGGAGGAACCCAGGGTGCCTTCCAGTGAACTGGGCCTGCCTCAAAAACTTGCAACCCTCGGGCACACCTGTCCCTTGAATGAACCATCCAATCAGGAATCCTGCTTCTTCCCCCAGCAATCAGATAAACACAACTCTGCCTCCTGGGCACTGAGCTTCTCACTGCTGAGGGCAGACAGAGAACAGGTGCCCCCCCCATACCTGTGTCATCCCTACCCTGTGTACCCTGGCTTATGAGCTCCTGGATATTCAATCCCTGTGGACCCTGGCCTATGAGCTCCTCAACATTCAATCCAAGGCCGGTTCTGGCTGCCAGAGTCTATCACAAGATTCTGATGGCTAATCCTTCTGGGAGCAGCCCTCAGTCAATGCCCAATGAGACAAAATCCATCACATTATAAAATGTTGACTAATTCATGCAATTATTCAATACTACACTTAAAGTGAAAAGTAAGATTATTATGCAGATACACTTTTTATACCATTGCAAATCTAAACCAAATAATGGCAGTCTTGGGATATAGACAAAGGATGGAATATATATACAAGACAAATATGTGAATTTTTATGTCGATGAGGCTTTCTAGAATTATCCTTCCAAATACTGACAGGTGACTGTGTTATGGGTATCATGATCACAGGTGCTATTCCATTCTATTTTATTCTATTCTATCTTGGCATCTGAGCTGTGTACACAGCAGGTAAAAATTATACCTTTTGGGGGGCTTAAAGGAGGATGATGCAGCTAAGGTGATTAGAATTACTGGATAGTTCAAGGCTAAACAGGATGATCAAGGGGACGTGTCACCAAGGAAAGAGTATCAAAATTGCATAGGCAGTAAAGGACAAGTTCTAAGACCCGGGAAGAATGCTGAGAGAGACATGCCTGGCTCCACTGGCGAGCTCCCACTAAGCACTTGGACTTTCCCCAGGTCCTATTTTTATCCTCCTCCTCCAGCCCATGAGGGAGGTGTCATAGGTTCCCAATCTCCTATTGGAATTCTTTGGAACACACTAGGTCTCAAAATGTTTATTCAAAAAAATTAAGATTTTTTTTTAAAAAATAGAAACATTTTACACACATTACACATTATCTGAGTCCCCAGAAAAAAAGTTGGTGCAAATCTTGGGCCCTGCATAACGGGCAGAAATTAATCTATCATGCTCCCGGAAATAAACAAAGAGAACACAGAGCTCCTTGATGGATCTGGCCAGCTCTGCCTGAAAACTTTGTTTTCAAGGTCTATGGATTTCAGAAAAGCAGAGGAGGATCAGCAGTGGTTATAGTCCCATTTTACAGATAGTGAAATGATCCTATCAGTGACCCCAGGTCCCCACAGCAGAGGAAGCAGTAAGGGGAGTGAGAGCCCACTAAACCCATAGCTCTTGGCGGCAAAGCTGCAATTCCAAGCAAATCCAAACAAAAGCAAAAGCAGAGCAGCCAAAACAACATCCTCAAACATTTCATTAAATGTCCACAAAACATATTATTATGTCAACTTGTTAGCTGTTCGATTCAATACATGGAAAAAAATTTCAACACACTTGAAAAGTATTTATAGAAAACAATTTTAATAAACTTGGCAAATCCCTTCACAGGCACCACGTTCGCTGAGTCACTTGAAGACATGTAATTTCCTAAGCATGAGTATAAAAATTAATTTTTAATTTTTATAGTCCAATATGTTCATTTAATGGGGCCATGGTTACATTTTAGTAGCTTTGACAACATGTGTTATTAGCAATTTCAAAACTAATTAACTGTACCTTAGATCTGTAAATATCTGAAAACTTCTTTCGTGGAAGGAATTACTATTTATTAAAATTCTCTACTCTCTTTTCATTTGGGACTACATATGACACTGAGAATTTTGTTTTGTTTTTAACCACGATAAACTCGGAAGCAGAGAAAAGAAGAGTGGGTGTCCGGGGCCGTGGGTGGGAAGTGAGAAGTGTTGATCAAAGGGACAGAGCTCCTGGCACGCGGGACCCCTAAACTCCAGCGATCTAACAGTACAGTGGGTGACTATGGTCACCATGGCTGTTCTATGGTCACGAAGGGGACAGGAGTGGATTTTAAATGTTCTCACCGTGAAAACAATCCCTGAGAAAAATTAGTAAAAGGCGAAGAGATAGCTGAGCTGTTGAATTTGAATGCTGGTCACCACAGTGCACACCAACACGAACCCTTGTGCCCCCTAAATTCTTATAATTTTGTTACCATGCCTCAAGGAAGGAAGAAGGGCAGCTACTAAAGAATTAAAGTTTCAGAACATGAGAAAACTCCAGCTTGCGTGTCTTTTACGATGATGTCATTATAATTACAACTAGATGATTATATGATAGACTTTCTCACAGGTACATTTTAAATGCCTTACTGAAAAAAAATCACACTGGATATTAATACAGTTGTCTAAGACTTGATCTGTTTGGTCTGCGGGAAAATTACTTTGTTTAGTTTAGTTGGATGTTTTGGTTCTGTTTCGCTTTGTTTTTCTCCCCCTCCGCCGCCCCCCCCCCCACATCCTAGACACAGCAGTAGGGAGGCTGTACGTCTGTGTGCTCACTCCTATGCTTTCTAATCAGTCTTAATATCGGATGGAGTGTCTCCCGGTAACGGAAGATAATCTAGTATGCTGCCATTAAATTAATTCGATCAATGCTGGGCAGATTAGATTAAACTCTTGTTTCCTGGTCGGACAGAGGAACTGCTTCCGTGGAAACAGAACTCACTCTCGACGCTCTATCATAAACAAGGCCAGCCGTGTCGCTCAGAGTATCTCACATAATCTGAAGTTCACATGCCAAAAAAAAAAAAAAAATGGATGTGTGACAACACGGAAGTCACTCAAGTGCTCACTCAAGACAGAAATGTGGGGCTTTCCTGGACATCCTCCCACAGTCAGGCCGTCGGTGACCCGGATGTACCCCCAGCACTGGCTGAGTCAAGCCACCATTCCACTCCCTGGCTTCCCACTGTGCCTTTGATAAAAAACAAACCCTTTCGTGAGGTCTACAGTTGCTGTGCAGAACCTCAGTCCTGACCTCAGCTTTACCCCTGGGCCAGAATGACACAAATCAAGCTCCCTACAGACCTAATTCACCATTGCTGCATCACGGTAAGCGATGGACAGCGTGTACTGCAGTGGCCTCGCGAGCTCATATTGGATCTAAAGAGTTGCCGTAGTCTAGAGGCATCTTAGCACAGGGCGTTCTTTCCTCCATATGAGTGCTGACGCTGGTGGAAGCAGACTGGCTGTCCCACCGATCAACACGGAGTCTCTGCCATTCTGTGCAGAGCCTCCCCCCTAAGAACGGCAGCAGACGACAGCCATTGGCTATGTGCTCGTGCTACTGGACTTCATCTATGTTCAGTGTGCGCTCTTTCTAAGTACAAACAAATGAAGCCAGATGCTGTGTTGTGTTCGCAGCTGCCGCACACATGTTGTGTTTACTTTGCCTCTTGATTATATCAGGCCACGTGCGATGGTAGGATTCGCATCATCTAGGTACAGAGTGCAAGGTGCCCTGGGACAGCTGAACATCAGGTTTCTCAAAACTTGTTCCTCTGTTACGGGACGTGTGGCTGACTGTACAAGCAGTAATTATGACGTCATAACTTTTTAGCATTTAGATTCAATCACGCAAGTTTAACTTCCACATATTAAAGTTTTCTAAGAAACAGAGAACAGAGATCACAGCAGCAGGCAGGCAGGCAGGCACCGTGCTGGAGCAATAGTTGAGAGCTTACATCTGATTCGTAAGCAGGAATAAGAGAGAGAAGGGTAACTGGGAATGGCACTGGCCCTTGAAACCTCAAAGCCCAACCCTCGTGGCAAACCTCCTCCAACCTCCTCAAATAGTTCTACCAACTGGAGCCAAGAACTCAAATACATAAGCCTCTAGGGGCCATTCTCATTCACACCGCCACGAAGTCTAAATAAGTTCATGATTTTTACATGTGTGTCATGTGTCTATGTAAGCTGCGTGTCGATGTGTGTGTGTGTGTGTTTGTAGATGTATGAGTATGGGTGTTTTGTGTACGGCCTGTGTGTTTTGCGAATTCGTGTCTGCTTGGGTGGGAGTGTTGTGTTTGTGTAGTGTGTGTGTGTATGTGTGTCTGCGTGCGTGCATGTGTGTGGTATGTTAAGAGGGACTGGAGGATTTTCCCTCCCATCATGCTTTAGTTCTTAACCCTTGCTCTGAGTCCAGACAGCTCCAGTCCCACAGGAAGCCTTCGCTCTCCTCCTGACAGCAGGAGATTCCCTGCCATCGGCTTGTTTAGCATACGTCCTCTAGCTTCTGGAAGAGAACAAGAAGAATACGCCCATTTTATTCCCGGCCTCACACACCGCCCCCGTCTGCACTCCCCACACCGAACGGCTGGACAGAGGTGAGACGTGGTCTCTAGGGGCCATTATGTACAGGCGGCGGTTGCTTTGGCCTAGTTTTGAAAATCTTTTATTTTTGAGAAAATGGGTTTTCGTATCATTCTCACTGACGTGACACTTCCGTACACTGGAAGTGATGACTTTGTTGCACCGTCTCTAATGAAAAAAAAAAAAAAGACTTGAAAATGGTCTAGTTATTCATGCTCATTTTCCATGAGATTTCACACACAATGCACCCAAATCAATATGCTGCTACAGCAGCTGGGAGCTGTGTGCGGTTTGCCACCAGGCCTTGTGGTCTGCATTTGTTTTTTTCGCCACGTATTTTCGAAATAAATTTAGATCCATTCTTCTAACATCCCATTTGTAGCTCCGCTATAGCGAGTGGTCCCCAGGTCTATAGGTAAAAGTGATTTCCTTAGAGACATTTTTCCTTCTTTCGTCTAGAAGACAATGGGGTAAGCCCAGCCAGGATGAGTTGGTCTTCTTGGGGGAACCAGATAGAAACAAATCCTCAATTATATATTTAATTGAGTCGTGTTTCAGTATAATCACACCTGTTCTACTTTATTGTCAGTTATTATTGGTAAACTTTAATAGGTTATAAACTAAATTTTATCACATGTCTGTAATATGTAGGAAAAAACAAAGCATATGTTTTCATGCATACATACACAGTTTGGAACTATCAGGAGTTCACTAGGAGTTTTGGAATATGCCTCTCTCAAATAAAGAGGTGGGGGCTGTTACTTTCTCTCTGTTACTTAACAGGAAACACATGTGTGCATGCATGATGCTCGGGAATGATTTATTTATTGTTGGTGTCTTGATCTCTCCTTGCACCGAAGTTTGAAGCTGGCATGGCTCCTGTAGCCTTATGTTTGTACCCCTTGTTCCCCAGCTGATGGCATGATTCGAGGACCCCTTAGCAGGTGGGGCTGGCTAATAGAAGTGGGTCAACAAAGGCGGCTCTCTGAGGGATATAGCCTTGGCCCTCATCAGCGAAGGCAGGCTCTCTGAGGGAGATAGCCTTACCCCTCGCTCCAGCCCAATCCACGTCCTGAACCACCATAATGCCTCCGCCGCATATTCCCACGGTGCAATCCACCATGCCCTTCCCGCCACCATGGACTGAACCCGCGAGCAAAAACAATCTTTCCCTCCCTTTACTTGTTTCTGTCTGGTGGTACGTCACAGTGACGCCAAACACAGATTGTTCATGCAGTCCATCTCAGTAAACAGCTATTGCTTTTACTCACACACGGCACTGTGTGAGAAAGGAATGTTCTGTAACCATTACAATTCTTACACCAAGCCATCAATTTCAGAGTGATCTCACCCAGGTCAGGCTCGAAGTTTGGATAGAGGCTTGCATAGCATTTCAAATCACAATGTGAGGTCTCTCTGTTGAGCTTGAGGAGCCCTCCAATCCAGGCTCTAGCATCAGTGTCCTTGCCCAGCATGCTCTGGGCTATAAGTTTGAAGCCTTCCGGCGGTCTTTAAATGCTGTACATGGCTCCAAACAAAACCGAGGGTCCCTCGTTCTCACATAGTTGGGAATGACAAAGCCAGGCATGACCTAAGTTTCTACACATCCAGGTTGTTGGGGGCTTCATTTATTTTTGCCTTCTTTGGGGGCCACAGATTTCAGAGGTAATTTGTACCCGTATTTTACATTCTCCAAACTGCAGATCTTAAACGCACTGAGAATCTGCTAGGGTTTTGATCATATTATAGGAAGAGATTTCCAATTTTCCTGGTTTTGTCTCTGCTTTAGACAGTGACATTTTAGTATCTTCATTGACCATGTAAATTATCTTACTCACCCTTGGTTTAACCCTGAAAATCATAGGAGGCGACTTGGTAAGCCAATGTGTATCAGTCCCTGGATCAATCTCTGGTCAAACTCAGCTTGAAAATACTCCCAAGAAAATGGAGGCAGCATGGTTTTTTACTCAGAACAATCCTAGCTCACTTCTTCTTTCCTTCCTCCCTCCCTCCCTCTCTCCTTTTCCCCCTCTCTCTTTTTTTAACATTCAGAGAGGGTGTTCAGACTTGGGGATTCTGAGCCAATTTTGACCTTCAAATTTTCACGTCAAACCTTCCAAACAGAAACCTGGATCATTTCCATCATCCATGGAATTGTTAAAGTGGAGAAGGTAATCCTTTTAGCTTATCGGGTCTAAAATGCTATCCATTAAGAAATTGCTTTATGTGTAAAAAAGAACTCGAAGCCACACTTTAACTGCAGTTAGAAAAAAAAAACATTTCAACATCGAGAGCAGTTGTGCGTGAAAACCACTCATCTGTGTCTTGATTTTCTGTTTTTTTTTTTTTTTTTTTTGAGGAAGAAAGAGGAAGATTGCTTAGTGTGTTGAGCTCCATCTTTTCCCCTGGGTGATTTGTTCAGAGAGAAAAGCTGGTGTTTCACTGGTGAGAGAAACTTAAGATTGTGGCTCAGTGCCATTGCAAGGAGATGGTGGACTTCTACAGCCAAGCCCCTCTCTAGCGGAGTATATCTGGTTCTCCTGAGACCACTCCTCTGTGTGGACCTTTCTCCCTCCACCCCTGGAGCTCACATGAACTCCATCTGTGCAGGACCAAATCTATAAAGAGGGCATGCCCCTGCTTCCACACTCAAATCTGCCTGAAAACTGAGCTCTCTCCAGGCCAAAGCTTCTTGCCATGGCTCATTGCCGTTCCTTCTAGAAGGTTCTTCCAAAGAGAGCACACCATTGATCTGTACTCTTCCCAAGTGACCACAGCAGCTCCTCTGAGCTTCAGAACCATTCTCTTTCCAATCGCTATTCTTTTGAGGGGAAAACAGTAAGAAAAGAGCAGAGTTGGGATCGCCGAGTGAGTGGGACTTCCCAACTGCAGCAAGCGCTCCAGGGTCACCTGGAGCCTACCATACCTGCTGCTGTCCCGGGGCTCAGGGGACACCATCAGGTCTGGGGCTCCATGATCACAAGCTCTCATAGAGCCCCATACTGCACCAGTGTTGGGCTTCATTAAGCAGGACTTCCTTTTGGTTTTTCTCTAGACATCAGAAGCAATGCAGCCCCCAATACTCAGATACTCTAAGCCTCCACCCCCAAATGATTCTCAGAGTGTTTTCATTTTACCCATTCCCTTGACACTTGCTGTTTCTATCTCTTCTCACTTCTCCTTGGGCAGGTGCCTTCCCTGAATGCAGGTGCTAACATGTCAGCAGCTGCCTGCCATTACACTTGGCAGAACATCTTTTCTTCATCCTGGCTGGTGGGCTTGAAGTTTGAGCGCTGTGTCTGATTTCGATGAAAGCATCTTAGATAGCTGGGTACAGCGGACCCAGCATTGGGGATAGAAGTGGTTCGGGATGCTCACAATTGAGTCCCTCTGCCGTTTCTAGAGTTAACGCTCATCCAAGTGTCTATCCTTTGCTGCTTTGGAGTGCACAGGTTGCCTGGCTCTCAGATCCTCGAGCCATCAGAGAAATAATGTCCTGGCATGCTCCTATGGGCTTGTGAAACATTTCTGTGTGGGGCTCAGTCTCACAGCATCTTTACGACAAGGAATGTTGAATCCCTCCCCACCCCTCTTTGACATTCATCCTTGGCCCTGAGTGATACAAAGAGAAGTGGAGATCTGGCCACTCTCCAGTTGATTTGATCAATACAGATGACCTGAATAGTTTAGGCAGCAGAGCAGATGTGTTCAGACACTAAGCCACTCCACCTTGTTAGCAGTGCAGACTTACGATGCTAAATGGAATGATGCCAACATTCTATTTGTGCTGTGCTGTGACGTCCTAACACACAGCTCTGGCCAATGCCAGGTTACTTGAGGTTTGTAACAAAGACTGAATGAGAGTTTGGGCTTTTTTTTTTTAATCCCACAATTAAAATCAGGGTATAGTTTCCTTCCTGCCAGACTCTCTATGTCCCTATGTGTGTGTCGGGGGTTTCTAAACTGAGTCTCACTCATGAAATCCTTCCTGTTGACGGAATTTTAGGATAAAGCCCAAGAGGTTGGGAGAGCTTGACTCCTCATGGTCACACACAAAACAGCGTTCCATCTCACTGTTGCGTGCATTTCGAAAACTTCTGATTGATAAAACACCAGGATGCCATCTGTCCTTGACCCAATCCTGCCATGCGCTTTGTGGGAATCAGGAAAAGCAAGAAAACCAATGGACGTCACTGTCCATTGAGGCCACTCAGAGAGGTTGGTTCACAAAGAGACTCTTTAGATGACAGACACAGGCAGGAGAGCCACTGCGGAGATTCAGTCTGCAACAGTGACTTCCCCTAAGCCTGGCTTCACACGAATGTGGGTCAAGGAACTGACGGAGTAGGCTGCTTTGAGAGGATCCGTGCAATCTGATGAGATACAAGAGAGAACAGGGAGTAAATGCCCTTTCCTCTCTCCTCCGCCCTCCTTCCCATTTCCTGCGGGCTAAGTAAGGCCACATTCCAGGGAGGACAGAAGCCGTTGAGTCTGTCCAGTCATGTTTCACAGGGAAGCCAACAGAATGACTGTGTAGAAAGGACAGAGCCGTCCCTGTCTCCACTGCGACTAGTTGTTCCTTTCCTCTCCCCTGATAGCCACACAAAGACCTACGGTCTTGAGTTATTTCCGCGGTGTCCTAACAGGCCTCCTTACACCATCCTTCTACCACCCCACTGTGAAGTTAACTCACCCCCAACACTGTAGAAGGGCAAGTTGGAAAGCTCCTGTCCTGACCCCACAGGACACCCCCGCCAGTGATGATGTACTATCGTTTACAAATATACACTCACACTTAATGCAAGCTCTTGAAAGTTTGACAAGTCCTCAAACACTGGGCTAAACTCAACTTCAAAAACTTCTGCTCATTAATTTTAGCTGCAATGTTGCAGGGAAAGTCCATTCTCTCTTCTATACAAGAGCCAGCGTCCTCCGTATCTTAATATACAAGTATCTAGTGGCTACCCACTGGGATGCTCCTGCCTACCCTCTGTTGCGTGGTGCCAGTAGGCAGATGCGGCAGCTTTTCATTCTGCAAATGGGCCAGCCGACTCCCTGTGGCTTTGATTGGATGCTCTTGGCACACGGAAAGCCCATAACAGGTACCATTAAAGAATGAATATATCCTGCCAGTGATTTCCTCGTGGTGGAAGCCTCCTATTTCAATTATTGAAGAAGCTAAGTAATATCCAGCTGCAGCCCAAGGCTCCTGCAGGGTTATTAAACACCAAGGTTTGTTTTCCTTAGTGTTATCCTGGACCCCAGAGAATGCACTTTTAAATTTTTTCTTCAAATGACATAGAAATCTTAGAGATATTTCAAGTGTAAAATCCAGACTGGGTGACTTATACAACATAAGTTTACTCTCCCCATTCTAGTGTCTTGTTAGCCCTGAATCATGATGTCAAAAAGTTAATATTTCTGGGGGCTGTTCTACTTAACTTTTCTCATGGCTGTGACAAAATACCTGGCCAAGCAAGCCAAGGGAATAAAGGTTGTTTTGTCTCACGGTTTGAGAGTACAGTCCATCATGGTGAAGAAGGCGGGGCAGCTGGCTATGCTGGGTCCCCACCAGAATGTAGAGAGTGATGCTGCCCAACTCGCTTTCTCCTTTTCGTTCAGTTCGAGACCCCAGTCCATGGAATGGTACCCACATTGAAGGATGAGGGGGGGTGGTCAACTCATCTACTGCAGGTAGTGAGGTGCGAGGGGTAAGGGGGGGCAAGTCTCCCCTGCCCATGCCTCTGAATGATAGGTAAGTAGTGGGCATTTGCTCTGCCCGTGACCTTGGGTTATCTGACCAGAATAGAGGTGGTGCTTCTGCTCTACCAACCCCTTTAAAGAAAAGAGGGGGGCAGTCGCTCATTCTCTTGCTCTCACACTGGCTTGGACGATAGAAGTGACGCAGGCAGTTTGCTGTTGGTGCTCTTCCCCTCTGGGCAGAACAACTGCAGCGGTGTCTGAGATGCTCTGTATCAGTGAGTGTTGACCCCTATTATACATCTAAGTCAATTCTTCTGAACCTCTCCCAGATTGCCATGGATTTGCACTACACTCTCATGCTCACAACTTCAGGGCTGGCTCAGCCACACTTCTGCCAACAGGGCAGGCTCTAATTTGCTGCCTGGGTAAGGTGCAGGGCCTGTTCTACCAAGTACTGCAGCTGGCGAGGAGTAGGGGCAGCTCTCTTGCTTTGATGACCTCAGGACCAGCTCTCCCACCAGCCTCAGGCATAAAGGCATCGGTCCCCTGTATACGTCATCATATGGCCAATGAGGGGTGGGGCCAGATATCCCACACCCACATTCTCAGGCTGGCTCATCCCCACCCCCATCAACAGGGTCAGCTCTGCTATGCTGCCCAGACCAGATGCAGATCCTGCTCTCCTGAGCGTTGCAGCTGATAAAGGGGAGGGTTAGCTCCTTTGTCAACTGGAGGCAGTAGGGCCGAGGGGGACATCTTTCCCTTGCCCCCACTACTACATTACAGACCAAGGAGGCAGTACCAGCTATGCCCCCCTCAGGACCTCAGGCTTGGCTTACCCATGGCCCTGTTTACAGGGTCAACTCTACTGTGGTACCCAGGTGAGGTACAGGGCCCATTCTCCCCAGTTCTGCAACTGATGAGGGGTTGCGTGGTGCACACTTTAATCCTAGCACCTGAGAGGCAGAGGAAGGCTCAGCTTTGTGAGTTGGAGGCCAGTGTGGTCTAGCTAATGAGTTTGGGGCCATTTGTTGCAACAAAACCAAACAAACAACCCCCCCCCCACTACTTCCAAATAAAATAATATATCGAGGTACTAAAGGTTCTGTTGACTTTGACATGAATTGCAGTTGGAAGGAACAAATAAATCACCCTATAATTGTGTTACCAGACCCACCTTCTTCCCTGGTCTCTCTATGGGAGAGTCTTCTGAAAACGTCAGCCATAAAATCAGCCAGCGCGTCTGCGTGGGCTCATGTAAGGATGGGGAGCTTGCCTTTCACAAGAGCCCATTCCTTTGTTGGGAAACTCGGAGTGAGGTGAAAGTCTTTGCGTCTGTTAAAGTAAATAAAATGTACCTCTCATCATGCTCTCTTGCCCGGTCCTTTCCAGGCATGGCCAGGGGAGAGCCGATGCATCTCACATGTGCTCTGTATTTCTCGGCAGAGAAGCTTCGCAAACACCTCCAAGTCAGAGCCTGAATTCTGATGACTCTAGGGCCCCATTCCCAACCACCCGGCACCAAAAAGCCTATGAAGACTTTCCCACACAAAACAAAGTGACCGGGGGGAAGAGGAGACTCCCCCACTCCTCTGTTCTGCCAGGGTAGCTGCTATTAGAAATAGCCCTTTTTCTCCCACACACCCACCATGGAAACGTAGCCTGTTCCCAAATCCCACACACAAATTCAGAATCTCCACCGCCCTCTTTGCCAGGACTTTAACAGGACTTTAGCACTGACCCAGGTTGAATCAATCCCAGAAAGCTGAGCTTATTTCTTAACGACGTAACAAATGACTGACAGACAGGGCTGTGTTCTTTAGTATGGAGCGTTAGTAATGAGCTCATGCAGCGGGAGCCAAGATCAATATACGGGTAGGGACAGTCTATCACTTGGGGTGTCTTGTTTACGGATCTCTTAACCCCAGTCTTCATGACTACAGGCATGCAGAAAATATGGTCAATCTGGTCTTGATTAACTTCACATAAAGATTCCCTCCACAGACACTAACTCTTTATATCATGACAGCTTAGACATTTTGAATGGTGGACCCAAGCTGGATCTGATTTCAAAGCATTCTCTCTGAGGAATCGTTTTCATGGTTCCAGAAGGCACCATGCAAACTTCTAAGGGAGGAAGCAACCAATAGTAGCCATCCAGCTACATGGCTAGCGTGCCATGAACCACAACAATGACCAGTATGGCAAGATAACCCTAAAGGTGCAACAGGGGCTCATATCGTGGACATAACCAACAGCCCCATAAATAGACTTAAGGCCCACTCAACAGGAGAGAAATTGTGCCTGGTACTGGAAACCTGGGCAACTCCCCAGGGTTACTGAAGTCATGAATCCTGGAAGAGAATCTACAACCACCACTTTACGAAGCTAAACCAACAGAATTCCTAACTGCATCAATATATCGCAGATAAGTAGAACTTTCACCCTCATCCAAGAAAATTCTCTTTGCAAAAGAAAGAGAGTACTACAGAGAACCACAGCCAGTCAAAATGCAAAGACCAAGTGGTCGTGGTGTGTTCAGCCTCACTTAATACACCCACAACACAACTCCGGCAGTAAGGCTCATAGGACATTTTGGAAGAGGAGGCAGAACGATTGATCCAGAAGACCAGGACATCTGCTGTGAGATTGTGCCTCCTAAAAACAAGGAAGCTCAACACTATGGCTGTCCACCATGAACAGAGACAACACCAATAGACATGCTATCCTGGAACTGACCCCACCCAAAAACAAAGAACTAAAGGCAACCAAAGAGCAGTGTGAGAGGGAGAAATAGTCTTCCCCAGGGATGTGCGCTCCCTGATTGGTTATCCAATACCAAGTGGTCAACCCTGAAATCATGTGTGTGTGTGTGTGTGTGTGTGTGTGTGTGTATGTATGTATATACACTAAGCAGATTTAGCAGATTGCATTTATATTTTGGAGATTGTGTGTGTGTGTGTGTGTGTGTAACAAAGAAAAAGATTTCTTCTAGAAATTATGGCTAGGAGGTAGGAGTTCATGGCACAGGAGGGATTAAAGGAAAGGGGAAAATCATGCAACTATATTTTATTTTATCAGAAATTAGAAAGTTCCAGGTGCACCCTGTTGTCTACTGAAGCCAGGCTATACTTCCCAGAGGGAAGTGACCATACTTCTCCTTTCTTTCTCTTTGCTTCCCAGATACCCTGTAGGGCACAGCTTCCTTGGTCACATGTTTTCGATTAAAACACACTGCCTTGCCATGGGCCCCAAGGGTCTGAGACCCTTGAAACCGTGAAGGAAAGAAACCATTCCTCTCTTTCATTGATATTTTCACATAGCCATCAAAAACCGAGAGCACAGGACTAGAGCATCTGCCAGTAACTTTGGGGACCTGAAACCAATCTCCATAGTTACCTATGACTGCATCCATTTACCCATCACAACATTGCCATTTCCAAGTGTTCCTTCTCTACCTCATTCCCAACTCCGCTCTCTGAGAAGCTGAACAGGTCCGACTTGGACTTCCTCCTACTGTGACTTGGGCTAGGTTAAACAGAGACAAGAAACACAATAAGATCTGCAGGAAGGGGAAAGAACGGGTTTGTCCTTTGAGGGAGGAGCATTTTTTTTTCCTTTCCCTGCTTAGTTAGAGCTGTGTTCCTGGAATCATTTATATTGCTTCAAGCCTCTCCCAGTTTGTCCTCTAGGGTGTGCTTCCTGGGCTCCTGTGTGTGTCTCTTTCTTTGCTCCTTCCTTTCCCAGACCTAGGATGAAGAGCATCCCTTGTTCACAGCCTCCGTTCCTTAGTGGCCCCTGTTGCGGTCCCCAGTGCCACAATCAGCCTCTGAATCATCTAGGGTCCTAAGCTGGCTGGTTGGCTTGTCCTGTTTCCTTCCAGGACAAGAAAGATATGAGTGCTGTCCAGAAAACAATATTATCTTCTCATTCCTCTCTCTTCCCATGAACTTCAGTGAAAACTCAGAGACCTTCAGTTCTGGCTGCTCACTGGAACCACTGAACAAAAGCTTACACATCACCATGAGGGTCCCACTTTCTGAGACCCTGTGGGAGGGACACAATGCTGGGTCCACAGAAGTTTCTCGCTAGGTAGGAAGCCTGAGCCTAGACACGACAGTGTCCAAAGTTCCCAGGTAATATTCAGCTATAACGAAATGCCAGTGTCCCAACTGCCACCTTCCCCGCCACTTTGCTTCAGGCACATGACTTCCCTGTCCTGTGGAACAAGTTGTTGCTTCCTTTTATCGCCATGCCGTGAAATCTTATGTTAGAGCTCATGGCCCTTCCCCAACCCAAGCAGAGCTGGAATCAGCCCTTTGAAGATCCCTGTCCCTTATGCTCCCCTTGCGGCATCTTCCCACCTCACCTGAATGAAGTCAGGTGGCGTTAACTGCAAACTGGCCATGCCAGACTCCATCCTGTGTCTTCACAAATCACATAGGAGGACATGAGTGGCATTGGTCGAGTGTCCCTAATGCCACCATGGTGTGAGCTTCTATCACTTTTCAGAATTAAAACCTCCAGCATCCATTCCACTTTGGATTCCGAAGCTTCTCTCCTTGCGTCCCTCTAGCTGCAATGCCCACATCCCTTTAAAGCGCTTGCTAGAAAATCAATCCCAGAATC
Source organism: Alexandromys fortis (assembly GCF_014885135.2). Classification (NCBI taxonomy): domain Eukaryota; kingdom Metazoa; phylum Chordata; class Mammalia; order Rodentia; family Cricetidae; genus Alexandromys; species Alexandromys fortis. The sequence goes on from NW_026067998.1 coordinate 4,284,198, forward strand.
ATGTTGCAGGGGAGAAGTATTCTGTTTGGCTGTTACATCTGAGCATTCATTAATTGTTACAAATCACAATCGATAGGTACAAATGTTGTGCCCAAAACAATCCGATATTTTCCATCAACGCCCCGATTTCAGGCTGTAAGGCAAGTGCCCAGGAATATCCATGTCAGAAAATAAATAAATGAAGTGTCTCATTGACTTTCAGAAAGGAAGTATCACGACAATGTCCTTCCACGGTCTGTGGCTGCCACTCTCTTAAGTTCAATCATGAATCAAACAGCCCCACCTTCTTTCTCTTCCTTAGCATCTGGGGGAGGCTTGCATCACAGCTGGTGCATGGGGCCCTCACCCTTTAACCAAATGAACTAAGAGTTGTGGGAATGAATGACGCTGCCTCCTCTTCCATGCTAGTCTCTGTGCTTTGGCTTGTACGTCACACAGGCTCACCCTCCATTGCGTCGGGCTCCACCAGTTGAAAGACATACTGTTATTTTCTGCACCGTTAAGAAAGGAAAGAACCAAAGAAACACCTGTTATAAACTGTGGCCAACCAGCTGCCCTGTGGAAGGTGGCATTGGTTGTAACGTGCGTCCTCACGCCAGCGTGGCCGATATACAAAACCCTGTGCCCTTTGGTTCAATGAAATGAGTTACTTATCAATCCTCTCTGGCCACCAGGCCTGTCCCGTGGGCCTGGGAACCAGAGCAAGGACCCTCAATAGCGGTGGTTGCCTTTGTCTCTCTGCGGCTGTAGCGGTTAGACTTGAACGGATGACCGCACTAAAGAGCTATTTCCATTCTTTAAGGCGCAGGTTTTCACCAACACAGAAGCCTTTATGGTACACGGCTGTAGCATAGAAAAGAGACTGGAAGGTGTGGTGGCTGCAATGGTCAAGTTCGCCAGCAACGTCTGAAGCAATCAAAGTTACCGACAGTGAAAGGCAAGTTCACGGCCTTACAGCATTTCCAGATGCCGCGCCATGTCTCAGTTAAAGGGAAGTAATAAATAATATTATATTTACTCCCGTGTCACCCATACGCTCCAAGAGTTTAGGCTCAGCCATTCTCATCTAGACTCTCCTATTAGGCAGAATATAGAATTTGTTTTCAATGCCTGTAATTTTTTTCTGTAAGATTTCCCACCAGTTCTAAAATACCCAGAGACTTAAAAAAGAAAAAAAAAAATCCTCCAAGAGATGGGAATGTGTTTGCTGCAGTCTAACGTGGAGGCCTCACCCCCTGCAAATAGAGATGGCTGCCTCTTCTCAGCAACACACAGGCCTGCCTGCAGCAGAGGCTGACAGCCTTCAAGCTCTTTTCTTGTCCTGGCTTGGACCAGGCTTTTTTTTTTTTATGTTGATTTACCACAAACTGCTTAATTTGATCTCAGCAAGGCTATTGGCCTGCAAAAGAGAGTATAGGGTTTTGCAAATGAAGCTTTATCTTTTTTTTTTTTTTTTTAAATGCAGTGTGAACTGTGTGCCATGGCCAACAGTCCGACCCGGCTGAGCTCTGCTCCACGTTAGTCTCGGCTTCCTCGTCCATGTAAAAGTGGCAGCAGGAGCTGTCTGTCTCCTTGTACTGTTGTTGCAAGCTGGAAACCGGATAACTACAACCATAAAGTTAACAACCCCTACCATTATGTTTTATGGTTAATTTTTTAATTAGCACGCAAAATCATGAGTTTCATGAAGACACCGTCATACACGCATTCCATTCTACTGTGCCCATATTGATGACATAAAATCCTTATATTAGCATTCACATATAATACATAACTATAGTCACACGTGCTTCATATATGATTCCCATTAACTACAGATAATTAGGAGTAGCCACACACATCTTAAATGCACCTACTCTTTGATCTAGTGATTCTGTTTGCAGAACTTTGCACGGCATATGTGCAGGTACGGGCACACACGTATGTGGAAAGATTCGATGTACTTCTGTATATGGGGAAAGAAACACTGGAAAAAATGCAAAGGCCGTTAGTGAAAAGTTTAGGAAAAACTGATGTCTTTCATGTGAACATACTTCCCACTCAAGAGAAACATGCTTTATCAGCAAACATGCACCGAATAGGGCATGTTCTGGAGAAGAAATGTGGGTGACTGCTACTTGTGGTGATGTATTAACACGCCCGAGCTACTTCAAAGGCACGGTGGGATAGCAGAGAAATACATTACACAGAAATTACCCCTTCTCAAAATCAGCGAGACTTTTAAAGACAGTAACAGCGCTGGACACATGGAGTGATATTTTGATGCAAATGTAAGCTACACAAACACTCTTATAGCCTATTTTTACAATAAGTCTTAGACACACTCACTTTGGAGTTCCCTCTGACATGACACTTCCGTTTTAAGAATCTATCCCGAGGAAACAAATCAAAATGTATTCAAAGATGTGCGCCTTGACATAGTGCTGATCAGAAAGAACATTCCAGTTTCAGCATACAAGAAAAAACTGGTTCAGTGAATGACGAGAAACATACCCCCCTCCTAAAATGATGCTAAAACATATTATTTGCCAGCGGGTGGAAAGCCATCTTTTATTAATCCTACAAAAAAGAGAGAGAGAGTTTAAAACTCTCTCAGTGTGGCATGGTCCTCCCCCCCTCAGGGCCTGTGTGCAGTCTGTCCCCTACCATCCTCCCCTCCCCCATCTTAAACCTGGCACTTGGGAGGCTGCGCTTGCTCCCCAGAGTCCAGGCATGAAAAAACTTCCTGTGTCCACCCCCTGTGAGCAGGACACCTTCTCAGAGCCACGCTAGATAACCATCATTCAATAGTAGATTCTCTCACTGGTTTCTGCCCTGCATTGAGGGAACTAGGGCACAGCTCAGTGAGTTTCTATAACATTTTCAGGAGAAAAAAATGTTGTTTTCTTCTTTCCTGTAATGTTCTTACCTATTTTTTAAAACTACTTTCAAGTTTCATTAGTGTTTTGTTACTCCAGACCGAATTCTTGTTAAACACTGTTTAGGCATTTACTGGTGCTATGTAGCGATGAAATATTTTTAACGTGTCTTGTATTTGACAGCTTTGATGTATTGCTTTTCCTGTGTGGACTGCCATACAACGCATAAGTAATGACATGTTTTTCTTCCTCGCATTGATATTTCCTACTGTACCCTCTGCCTTGGCTGCGGTTTCCAGTATGGTGGATACAGGGAAAGTGATCATGAACTTCCTTCTTCATGCCTTTAGCATGGCATGTACATCATTCCACCCAGAAGGGCAATGTTTCTTCCAAAGTTCTGGCCCAAGCTGGAGTTCTGTGGACAAAAGACTTCGGTTTTGTTCATGCATGGAGTTTCAGGCAGGTAGATCCGTGGGCAAAGGAAACAATGATCCTCCTGATGGAGCCATCAGATCCGTGTCATCTGCTGATGGTCTCTTGAGCGTGAGAAACTGATGTGGGAATGATTTCTTATTAATAAAGAAACTGCCTTGGCCCATTTTATTGGATAGAAAATTAGGTAGGCGGAGTATACAGAAGAGAATTCTGGGAAAAAGAAGCTGTGTGAGGAGTCGCCATGGTTCTCCCGCTCCAGACAGACGCAGGTTAAGATCCTCCCTGGTAAGCCAGCTCGTGGGCTACACAGAATATTAGAAATGGGTTAGAACAATATGTAAGAGCTAGCCATAAGGAACTGGACCTAGCCGGGCCAGGCAGTGTTTGAAAGAATACAGTTTCCGTGTAATTATTTCTGGGTATAAACTAGCCAT
>NW_026067998.1:4290327-4459564 GCF_014885135.2 Alexandromys fortis
ATTTCTTATTAATAAAGAAACTGCCTTGGCCCATTTTATTGGATAGAAAATTAGGTAGGCGGAGTAGACAGAGGAGAATGCTGGGAAAAAGAAGCTGTGTGAGGAGTCGCCATGGTTCTCCCGCTCCAGACAGACGCAGGTTAAGATCCTCCCTGGTAAGCCAGCTCGTGGGCTACACAGAATATTAGAAATGGGTTAGAACAATATGTAAGAGCTAGCCATAAGGAACTGGACCTAGCCGGGCCAGGCAGTGTTTGAAAGAATACAGTTTCCGTGTAATTATTTCTGGGTATAAACTAGCCATGCGGGCGGCCGGGTGCCGGGGACGCAGCCCTGCCGTCCCTATTTCAACAAGAAACAATAAGACAGAGGACTTCATATATTTGAACACAAGTCAGTGACAATTTTCCACGGGTCAGAGGTCAGGAATAGGAAAAGAAACGAGTCTTGGGCCTTGACATTTCAAAGCCTTTTATAGGCCTGACTGGAGCCCTTAAGGGACTACGTTGAAGCTTAAAGCCTTCCCAGAGAAAGTGCTGGCTTTGACATGCCCACTCCTCATCAGAATGACTAAGGCATTGACTTGCCCAGGCTGCTGGTGCCACCATGGCTTGGCATGACTTAGCAAGGTGGTTGGCAGAGAGTATAGCAATGGAATTAAGGCTGGTACCTCCCGGGGTCACTCTAGGAGCAAAGGAATAGAGCAGAGAGTAGAGAAGAGCTCTTCTGGATATAATGTCTATACCGATAACCTGCAGCCGCTGCCATTTCCAGAAACGCTTAGCGTCTTACATGCTTACCAACGTCACTATGAGTGTTATCATCACTCCAGAAGGGTGACAACAGATGTACTTAGGTCACAGTGAGTTGAGACTTTTGCCTGGGCTTCCTCCAGAAGGGTGACTCAGCTGTAGCTTTTTGTGCAGTTATATTGGGGTGCCTGTTATTAGAGGCACTCTGAGCCCCAAGGAGACAGTTCTCTGAGCAGATTAAACACTGCGGAAAAGCAGGCCCTGGCAGCTAAGGCACAGGAGTCCCCTAGTTCCTGACTCATCTGTTTCCAGTGTGATAACTTCCCTTCTGTGTCTTTTGCTTCCGGCAATAGAAGAGAAGAGGCTCTCGCTGTCCCCACCTCCAAAGACTGTTGTGTAAATACGTAGTGCGTGCAGAATAATCCTCTGTAACATTTAAATGTTGTCACATAAATATTGGGAGAACCATATCAAATATGTCCAAGCATGTTTGATACACAAGGTTTTATAATCCGCTCCCATGCAGGTACTTGTATCTGTAACACCTTACTTCTATCAATAGCAATTTACTAAGAATGCAGTCTGTCCTGTGTCACACACACACACACACACACACACACACACACACACACTCCAAATATCAAAAGGAAGAGGGAGGGATGAGAAAGAGAGCAGAATATATATGTTTCTCATTATCCCCGGTTTTCTATACAGAAATGTGAACGTTAGAAAAGGCACTACCTTCCTTTGCTGGGAGGTGTGTGCCTTATGGGGCCATCAGAACTTCCACTGACAATCGTGGAATAAGGTAAGAGGACACAGCATTTGGAGGGGCCTGAGCAATCCAAGCATAGGTTATCTGAGTGTCAGACGCCATGTTGTTCAGGAAAATAGGAGATGGAGCTACTCTGTGGTCTGACTGTACACCCCAAATCAGATGGGCTGGAACCTTATCTTCACAAGAATCAGTGTTAAGAGGTGGAATCTGGTGGGAGGTGTTTTGGTAATGGAAAACAGTCCTCTTGAATAGATGTCAATGCCTGTTTTTTATGCATGAGTTCTCATTCTCAAAGATTGGGTGATATAAACAAGGCTCTCTCTGTCTCTGTCTCTCTCTCTGTCTCTGTCTGTCTCTCTCTGTCTCTCTCTCTCTGTGTCTCTCTCTCTCTCTCTTTCTCTCTCTCTCTCTCTCTCTCTCTCTCTCTCTCTCTCTCTCTCTCTCTCTCTCTCTCTCACACACAGACACATACACACACTCCCCTTCTGCTTTCTTTCAGGAATCCGAAAAACATGAGATCTTTACCAGAAACCTAGTACAGGCTAGTAACATGTTCCTAGACATTCCAGCTTCTAAAGCATGTCACAAAATAAACCTCTTTCTTTATCAATTACCTAGGATCTGGTATCTTGCCATAGGAATAAAAAAAAAGTCTACAGTATTCTAGAAGAATTACAGAAGATGAGGGGTGGGTCGGTGGGAGCAATGGTAGAAGGTGAGATTAAATGGTAGCTCAGATCTCATGGATAAGAGCACTGCACATTCTTCTGACGCCCTAAATATGTCACAGACATGTCATCCAAGGTGGACAGACTCTGGAGAGCTTTTGAGACCTGGAAGCCAGATCTGGCTCTAAAACAAGGGGGGGAAAGCCATGGCAGTAAAGGATATGACACAAGGCCAACTCGTCAATAGCAAGACAGCCCTCCGAAAGTTTCCACCATGGGCCAGGCATGATGGCACATGCCTACAATCCCTAAACAGGAGGCTGAGGCAGGAGAATGACTAATCAGAGATCAGCTTGTGATATACAGAACCTTATATCAAACTTAAACCAAAACAAAACAGACCAAATGTACTTGCTGGCTGAAGTCTTTGTGCTTCTGGCTTCTGCCTGGACACCGAGCATTCTAGCAGTCACAGCGAGCATCACATGTCCCCACAGCTGGTGACAGTTAACATCCTTCCAGTGGCTTAAGCTAAACAGCGTGGGGGAATCACCCTGGATTTCTCCTAATTCCTCACATACTTCATTAGGAAAAGCTGCAGCTCCCTTCTTCCGACCCTGAAGCCTGGAAGTGGCTTGTACCCTTCCTCCCTTTGTTTCGCTCAGCCTAGGACAGGAACTCTTCCAAATGTTACGTCAGAGCCACTGTCCTGGTTACACACCTATGACTGCTCCATTCCCACAAAGTAGAGCCGTGCTCTCACTGCATGATCTAGTGTGTCCCCCCCATACCCCTCCAGCCACAGAAGTTTTCTCAGTCCTTCAATAAAGCAGGACAACCCCAATTGGAGCTGCATCTGTCCCTGAGCCTGGATGTTTTTCCATCAAATAAACACTGGCCAAATCCATGGTCCTGTCAAGGCTCTCTGCCTACTGGACTATCCTATTCGGATCTTTTAAACAGCCCTCTGCCCCCCATAAAGCCCTTGCGGTGCTTCGATACACCGCAGTTCTCTGTCTCACCTGTGGATGGTCATTCCTAGGTCCTCAAGGTCCCTGGAGATTTAGAAATCTTCCTTTGACCAGTGAAGCAGCCCAGGCTGCTTTGGGGACTATCCTGGATAATGATTAGCGCTCAATAAATATTAGCCCAATAAGCAGGGAAGGAATTAATTGTGCAGTGTAGGGAAGATTTATTGGAAAGGGCAAGGTAAATACAGATAGAGATATCCGTCTGGAATCTGGGATTAGGTTGGAAAAAGCGAATGAGGCCGAAGCTTCATAGCGGGTGGGTGTAGAAAGGGTTGGCTTGAAAACAGAACTAACTCGCGCACAGGCCCAAAGCCTGTTGCTGCCAACAACCTAGCATCAATCTTCCCGTCCCTGGCCGCGGTTTTAGGAGCATCGTTTGAAATGGCTGCTGTATGTTCTGCTGAATGGATCCATAACCCACTTCCTTTTCACTGGGCATCTTGATTCTGACTCTTCCTAAGAAGATGGTGATGCTGTGACTATCTTCACGAATCCAGCCTTACTGTATCTGGGGCCAGGTGTACTCTAACAGATTGACCAATGCTACAGGAGACAGGCCTGCAGTCTCTAAAGGCTTGCACCTGATCTCAGGACATCAATATGTTAAAAGGTATGTGTTTCACTATAATATTGGCAGCATCAACGGCTAGTGCATGGAAATATCGGCACGCCTTTTCTTTTGTGATCCTCTTTCTCATTGCCTCGCTTGATGCTCATTGTTATTTTTATCAGTTTGCAATTCTTTATGCCCATCTGAGAGGTTAAAAAAAGCAACAACAACAACAAAAAAAAAACCCTACTTAAAAGAGCTTTCTACCGATAAGAGTGAATTAAGACTGGGTAGATGGATCAGTGAGCCAAAAAGCTTGCTGGACAAGCGTGAGACCTGAGTTTGGATCCAAGCACCCATGTGGAAATGCAGAAAGCCAGAAGACTAAGAGTGTTTTTCTAAAGGAAACTACCAGTCGTTGCTACATGGTCCAAGTGGGCATTGCTCTGACTTTTAGATATATGTTCATCACGTAAGACACACCTTTGCGTTGACTACAAAGAGCCTTCCCTGGCCACCATGCCCATTCCTACAAAAAGTCTTGTTTTCTTGGACAACATCCTTATTGCACTACTGGATGGGTTTATAGTTTCGGCTTTCCTACTTATTAAAGTTTGCGATAGCATAGTACCACTAAATCACCCAAATTAAATCCTGGGCTTCAAGGAGAGAATATTTACTTTTCACAGAAGCATGTGAGCAAAAGTAAAACATTGAAAAACCTCACCTGCCTGCTTAGGAAAGGAACCCTAGTAATAAAATAAATGGAGGACCATGTTTAGCCTAGGCATTAATTCCTCCCCTCAGGTGTGGTTAAATCAGTGTGAGGAAGAATACAGGTGTCCTTTTCCTCTAGGCTGAAAGTGGTACCCAGTAAGAGATAACGGCAGACCAAATTTGGAATTTCCATAGTAAAGGTACTAAGTAGTAATTTTCAAAACCAATAGAAAGTGAAGTTGTGGAGGAGATACAGGGACCATTGCGTACAGCTGGAGTGAAGGGATAACATCTGTCGCCCTGTGGCACAGCTGGGGAATGGTGGTTGATAACAACCGTGTCCTTCAACACACAAGATAGGGTTTGTATACTTCCCAAGGGCGAGAAATGATCGCCATCGGCCAGTGATGGAGAAGCCGGACATCCTTATCTTCCATCATTTCTCATGCACACTGATCGAAATATTCAGTGAGCCTTGTAAATATCCACAATGGCTGTGTTGCAGCTAAAATAAGAATAACGAAGCTGTGTTTCTCCTGAGATCCTGGCTGTCAGGTCTGTCTCTGAAAGGGAGCTCCTTCTATGGCCCATAGAAGACTACACCCTAGTTGATTCTTGCCTTTCGGTCCCAGGAGCAAGAGAGGAGACAGCACAGGTGGGAACCCACTACTCATGCATGGACTAACATGGCTGCTGGGCTCATGGCTGCAGTGAGAGAGAAGGGAAGAATTTCCTGGACTAAGTTGTTTTTTTTGTTGTTGGTTTTTTTTTTTTTTTTTTTGAAATTGAATGTACCTTTGTGACCTTCTCTCCACACTGAACCCATCATTATCATCTTCCTTGTCTCCGGTGCATGGGGGGGGGGGTGACTTTAGATGCCCTGAAATCACTCCTTTAGAAAGTCTTCAGATGTCATCTAATTTACCCTGCTGTCCTAGGGCAGGGTAGTAATTAAACTCTCACAGAAATGAGAATCTCTGCTTTCTAAAAAGTTCCTCAGAAAAGAACCGTTTGTGAACTCGCTTAGAGCCACAGGGAGATCCAGGAGGAGCGATAGGCAGGTGAGAAACAGGGCTCAAGCATAAGTTCTCCCCCACCTAGGGGGGCTCAGGGACATTCCCCAACTGCACCTACCTCTGCCTCAGCTGATGGAATGCTCTTTTCCACTGTGGAATCAGAAGGCAAGCCTCAGACAAGACAGCTGACAGATGCTGCAGTCCCAACACCCATCACTTCCTGGATTATAAAGGTGTCCAGTGCTGTTCCGTGGCCTATGGGTGTCTAAACCAGGCTGTTCCGGTATTTTCTGGCACAAATAAACCAACTTGAGTGACACGATAAGAAAGCCAGGGGTGGCTGGGGGATGGTTCTTCCACAAGCTTTTCTCTTTCTTTACTGCCACCCCCAAATTGGTCTAGCCTCTACTCAAAGCAGCCTTCAAATGAAATACAGAGAAAGGCATATGATTGAGGGCTGCCTAGCAGGTGGCAGGAGGTGTGGGGGGGATCCAGATAGGTTAGAGTCTAAGAAAGAAGAATATACTTTTGTTCACTTCAGATCTTACTTGGAATTCTAGAGAATAGAATCATCGACACACAAGAGAGCTTCAAATATTTAACATAATACTCAGATTTGGAGGGAAGAATAGTTTCCTCTGCACAGGAAATTATGGGGGAAAAAAGGATTTTAATATGAACACAGCACCATTACGAAAAGACAAGAACAGACTGAGGTGCCTTTGATAGACAAAAGACTCAATGCGTTTGTTAGATTAAGTGGTCAAATAAGCATTAATAACTGCAGAGATTATATGCGAAGAACCGCAGATCGCATCAGCCGTGGGTATTATGTAGGTCTGCTTTTTGCCGCTGGGACAAGTGTAGAAAAGAGCAACTTGAAGGAAGAAAGGTTTGCTGTGACTCACGGCTTCAGAGGCATCAGTCCAGGGTCACTTAACACTGTTACTTGGCCCAGGGGAGACATCACGGTGGGGAACACCAGGCTAAGGAAATTGCTTTTCTCACGCCAGCTGGGAAGTGGGAGGGGGTATTTAGATCCAAATTAGAACAGAAATGGAATTCACAACAAAATGTGAGGAAAGGCAGTCACCTGACTGGTCCTCAAAGCCAGGCGAATAAAAACAAGGGAGTGACAGCTTTCCATTTGCATATTAACGAAAGTATTTATTCATCACACGGTTGTACTAGCCTCAAAGTCCAGTGAAATTAGTACATCCATTTTATTTTAAACTTCAGAGACACTTTTATTAGCATTTAAAAAGGAAAACCTGAGAGTGACAAGCTGTAAACCTGAGCAGCTGCCCCGGAGACGCCTGCTGTTCCAGTTAGGTCAGTCAGTAGGGAAACCAGCCACATCCACAAAGCAGACAAGCAGCCACAGGGCAGGAAGAGGGACTTTAGAGAGAGAGGAATGAAGCCCAGAGAACCAGAAAAAGGCCGCACCCAAAAGAAAAAGACAAATGATTGAGAGGCAAATGAGCAAGTTACAGAAGAAGCTCCAGGTGGTTCTGAAGCAAGTGCTCTAGGGGGTGGGAATTCTGGGAACAAAAAGTACATTGTTTCACTAAAGGGATAATTACTCTTCTTATCTCTTTAGTGTGGCCTCAGGTGATCACGCCTTCCTTAGGGGTGGTCCCTTAGCCAGGAGATTGACTTGCCTAACTGGAATGTTTGGTCTACACCTAGCACCAACGCTATTCTGTCTGGACTTTTCAGCTTCTACCAGTGTGAGCTAAACCTCTTTACTGAGGAGTTAACCAGCCTGTGGTGTTTTGATATAGCAGCACAAAAGGACCTGAGACATGTACTAATTTTGCTCAAGCGATCTTCAAGACTTAACGAACTCTCAAAGGACCCGCCTCTGCACAGCTGTTCTAGTGTGCTTTTCTGTTGCCGTGATAAGACACTGACCTAAGCCGGGTGAGCTGGCAGAGGCAGGTGGATCTCTGAGTTCCAGGCCAGCCAGAGCTACATAAAAGACCCTGTCTGAATGAAAAAGAAAGGGAGAAGGAAAGGAAGGAAGAGAGGAAAGGAGGGAGGGATGGAGGAGAAAAACTTTAGGCAGGAACTGAAGCAGAGGTCATGGAGGAACACTTCTTACTGTCTTGATCCCTCTGGCTTGCTCAACCTGCTTTCTTACACAACTCAAGACCACCTGCTCAGGGATGGCACTGCCCACAGTGGTTGGGCCCTCATACATCCGTTAGAAAAATTTTAACTGCCCCACAAATATGCCCATGTGCCAATCTGATGGAGGCAGTTCCTCAGTTGAGGGTTGCTCTACCCAGATGTGTCAAGTTGAGAGCCTATGTTAACCGTGACAGCAGCATCATGAAGGTTAGTTTTCCACATGTGGCTTGTAGGGTACACATTCAGACCATGGTGTGTCATCCAACACAGAAGTTATCATCTGGAGGAAAAGAGAGCAGAAAGAAAAGAATCCAGGATAGTAGGGATAGCGGGGCCAATCTGGGATCATTTCCTCTTTAAAATTTTAGCGTAAGACTTATAAAACATTTAATTTAAAAATCAAATCCATGTAGTCAATTCCTTAGAAGATGGGAACTGGGAAATGTTGGGGTTTTCCAACTAGTGGCAGTATATTAGGCTGAAAGGGACCATACAGATTTGACCGAATGACTCAAGGGCCCCTAATCGACGTCTTTGGTCCATTCTGGTTTGGGATCCTATCTAATGTCTATTAATTATTGTTTCAATAGGAGTCAAAGGATATCTTTGTTGACTTCCCCAGGATGCTGCAACAAAAAGCTATGAACATAGTGGTTTAAAACAAGGCTGTCATTGAGAGGAAGGGACATGGAGGGTTTCTGTGACAACCCCTACCCGCTCACCCCTATCCCTGACCCCCCCCAAAAGGAACAGCCTAGACAGGAAACCATCTAAGAGAACTCTTTAAAAGTGTGATGGAGATGCTGACATGCAGTCTTCACAATTGATGCTCTTGGTGGGGACTGGGAAGGGGAAGGACTCAGTTCTGTTTAAGGGGCAGGCCACTGAGTGTTTGAGCACGCTCCAGTGAATATATGGGTAACACAAATTGTACTTTTTTTGCGCAGGGGGGAGGTCACAAGGGTGGAGGGGCAGACATGGAAGCACTGGGAAGGGAGTGTGATTGAGGTGCATGATGTGAAATTCCCAGAGAACCAATATGAATGCAATGTTAAGCAAACGAACAAACAAAAGGGCGCTATGCGTGTCCTCGTATTTCTAGAAAAGGTCAAAAATGGAAGAGACTCTTACAGAGTCTAAAACGACCCTGTGTGGCTAGCTGTGATGGGAAACACATTTCATCTTGGCACGCAAGAGGCAGGGGAAGGAGGATCTCTGTGCTTGAGGCCAACTTGGTCTACCTAGACAGGTCCAGTCTAGCAATGGTGACTTACTGAGACCCTGTCACAAATAAAACAACACAAACAAGAAACCCCCAAGCAAACAAGGATCAACAATGACAACATAAAACTATTCTGTGAGTTGGGTAAGTCATTGCTTTGACTTTTCCCCACTTTCCTTGATCCCTGGTTCCAGCTTCTAGTCATTTAGCAACCCTGGCCCATCTTTGGCTTCCCTCTGCCTCCAAGGGTCTCATTCCTTCTCTTCTGCCTGGGTTCAAGTCCCCCTCCTAAAGGTGGACTTTAAAAAGATACATGTGGCCACACTTGGGGTTCGTATGCGTAATCCAAGATAATGACCTATTATCTCTGGACCCCGGAGCACATCTGTACTGTAGGCAGACTTCTCTGACTCAGCCAGTTCCCAGATAACTACACAGAGCCTTAATATTAATTGTAAATGCATGGCAAATAGCTTAGGCTCATTATTTAGCTAGCCCTCATAACTATTCATCTATGTGCTGCCCTGAGGCTCAGTTACCTTATGTACATATTTCCCATCCTGCTCGCTCTGCACCCCATGGCACCTCCTCTGATGCTGCCTTCTCAACATCCTGTCTGCCCTGAAAATCCTGATCAGCCATCAGCTGGCCAGCTCTTTATTAATCAATGAGAATCATAAATATTCACAGTGAACAGAAGGGTTATTCCACAGCACTGAACACTTGTTGTCCACCAGGTAACAGCCACAGGTTCCAGGCAGCAGTCAGGTCATTCATTTCCCTGCAGGCTATCACCCTCTTTCTCTGCTCTTTGATTGTGGACATGATGCAATCAGCTGCTTCTGGCTCCCACCTCCTTCTTTCCCCTGTCATGATGGAGCGCCCCCCTGAAACTGTGCATGGAAATAAACCCCTTTTGCTTCTGTCAGGACATTTTAGCATATCATTTAGCAGCTGTTAAAGAAACCAGGACACGTGTCTCCTTGCTGAAAACAGGAAGCTACTCTAGAGAATTCTAGATATATTGGAATTACCCAGAATTTTCCCAGATTCCTTCTCTTCGCCCTGTGTTTTGCTTTTTAACTCTCTCACAAGTTACAAAGGTGGTGTGTTCTGTCTTACAGAATTTGGGATTCTGGTTAGTGCTTACATGCACAATCTTGTCCGTGCCTCTTTCCACGATATGGAACAGAGCAGTTTCACCCCAGTGACTTAAAAAGTGCAGGTCCATTGACTATAATACTCCATGATCTCCATCCTGGGGCTTTACTTTGAAAGACCACCCTCATCACACTGTGAACAGAATTTAGTGAAAAAGACATTAGCTATAAGAATATCATAAACTGCAGCCCTGGAATGACTTCAATTATAAGAAAATCCAAATAGGCAGCTCACCAACTCCAGCCAGACAAGGAAGGAACCAGCATAGGTCCAAATAGTTCCTCTGAATGTGGGTGACAGTTGTATGATTGGGGCAGACTGCAGGGCCACTGGCAGTGGCACCAATATTTATCCCTGCTGTTTTTGTGGGCTTCTTGGGAACCTATTCTCTTTGGATGGACACCTTGCTCAGTCTAGATATAGTAGCGAGGGCCTTGGACCTTCCCCAAAGCAATGTGCTTTACCCTCTCTGAGGAGTGGATAGGGGTAGAGTGGGGAGGGGGTATAGGTGGAGGGGAGTGAGTGAGAACTGGGATTAATATGTAAAGTAAAAAAAGATTATTTTCTTTAAAAACACAAGAAATTATAAAAAAGAAAATAAACTTAATTTTCTATTTTGTCAGTATTAAAACTCTGAACTTCTATCTGTCACATTGACTTAAAGGAAGTACAGCTAGCTCATTAAGGGAAAAATACTTGTTATAAAATTTTGTGGTTGAGAACCAGAAAATGGAGAAGCACAGGAATTCTGAGAGGCCCCGTGAGGAGTAGTACCCAAGCCCTGTGTCTGACACAGAATGCCCCACCTCTGTCACCACGGATCTACCCTTCAGGCATTTCCTTCGTTTTATCTCTGAGCTCATTCCTTGAGATTGGATCTTCCAGACGACATCCAAAATGGAACGATACACGCCTGGAACTAGACAACAACTCACTGGGAGACCTGGCATTGTCTGTGTCTTGGAACCGCTGGGAAGTCCGAAGGAGAGCCTGTGTCAGGAGCTGCTTGGAGAAGGAGTCTCAATCTCTTTGGCTTACTATTAAGGATCTGTTTGCACGATGAATGACTGTTTACCATATTTCAGAATTCATCTTGTGTGGGGTCAAGGGTGATTCCGAAAGCCCCGGAGGGACATTCAGATGGAAGGGAAGGACCCAGTATCTTATCCTAATCTTCAGGCTTTGGTTTAGGATAATAGAAGCTAGTACACTTGAGCTAAGAATAGTCCTGCTTCTTAATGTGCGTAGCCTCAAAATAGCTTGGCAGAAGTCCCCCACACACACACAACCCCGCCTCCGTGAGGAGAGACAAAGCTCAAATCTCGCTCAGCCACTGCAGTCACCAGAGTCTACTTAGGTCTCAGGAGGGCTCAATTTCACCTTTAGTGGAAGAAAGGCTCTCATCTGTACTAGGTCTGGAAGCACATACATATCGCGAGTGATAGTGTTCAGCATCCCTGTGTGGGTAGTTCTTCAAGGCAAGGAACGATCCATCATGTCCCTAAGTTGTGACCGTCATTCCCCACTGTTCACTCCGCACGCCAGAACATGCTCCCACATGAGACTCCCTTTTTCATACCCATGAACATCTTGACACCGTTCTATCCCAGGCTTTCCTTGATCCCATCCTGCAGCTGTTGTTTGTATTAGCATTGACGGCTAGCAGGTGTTTAGACTTCACCCAAGTGACTTTTCGGGAAGCTGTTGCTTCTGGGTAACGTGTAGACTTGGGCCTTCTGGAGACCTGGTGGGCACTTTCCAGGAGCAGCTGAGGCGACAGGCCTGAGAGCCAAGGCATAGCAGCTAGTCATCTCGGGAAAGAACTCAGGCAGTGAGGCAAGGAGGGAAAGGCCCAGCGGCAGCTGACCTGCCATAGCCACCTTCACTGTGGGGGAGGCATCCTCCGGCCCTTACAAGGTCATTTTATATATACAGTGTGCCCCGGAGAGGAACTCCTCTGATCATAGTGTGCATATGTGTGGAGATTGAAAGAGAGAGAGAGAGAGATTAAATATATTTAAATACTTGGGGGCAGAGGATTTTGGGTTGGGGTTTGTGGAGTATTTGCATCGTATATCTTGGGAGGGAATATCAGTCTAATATAAGACTCATTGGTTTCATGTGCACTTCATTGCTTGACAAAATCTGAAGGCGACTTAACCCAATCTTTCACGCACCCATGTTTTTTACTGTGTTCCCACAAAGCATTAGGTGTGGGATTTTCCCATGTGTTATGTAATGTTGCTCTTAGATTCTAGGGAATTGTGGGCTTGGGGAATAGAGATAGTCAACCTGCATGTTTGATTAGAATACTGCTCCAGTCTTTGGAAAAATATACAAATTTGATTCAAGTTCAAATTAAAAGGCAATCAAGTCTCTAGAAATGAAAATGCTTTTATGGTCCATTGTCTCATGGATTTTCAAAGTGGTCTTTTACATACAGAAGTTTGATTTTCTTTTCAACAAAACGGATACCTTACAGCCTTAATAGTATAATAGAATATATGGACAGATGCATTTTATAGATTACAATCCATAACCTTTACTCATAATGAAATTCATTGAAAGGATTAATAAGAATACAAACTGTGAGAATTAGAACGTGTGGGCCTCAGATGTGGTCTCCTGCCCTGCCCCCTTCAGTAGAGATATGTAGGACTCAGATGATTGGCAGTCACAAATATCAAGTTTATGTGGTAAGAGCATCAAAGTGATCTGCAGTTATCTCAAATGCGTGCTAATGACACTAATTCACACGTCTGCACACTAATTCATTTAAGGCAAGTTCTTACCATGTATCCCAGGCTCGTCTTGAACTTGCTTCATCGCTCACACTGGGCTCAAACTCCTAATCCTCCTGCCTCAGCCTCTCCAGTGCTGGGACTGCAAGTATGTACCACCATACCTAGCCTAACCCAGAAACTTGATAGGAAAAAAGGGAAGGCACGTTTTCTTTGGCAGTATCGTGAAGATGATATGGTGTCTTAGCTGCCTGATGACTGCTGAATACCGTAGCTTTAATTACCACCTGGAAGAAGATACATTCCAAACACGTCTTTGAGCAACACAAGACATAAAAGCAGATTAGCTTTTAGCAGTCAGATAGGGTGATACGCAGTGTGTGGCCAGGACATACGAAGTTCTGAAATAGTCCGATTTCCCTCAACTTGGCATGTTGACACCAGACCTTCTGTTCCACAGCGGACATTTCAGCCGTAGTCTTAGTCCGAGTAACACAAGAACCCTACATTGCCATGTTCAGTTCTTTAAAACGATCTCTAAGGCACGAAAACTCACGCAGCCACGCCGCACTTGTGAGTTTTGCTAAAGAATTCTTCTAGTACGCAACACTAATAGTTTTGTCTTGCCTGAAATGGCTGTGTGGATTCGTGACCTCCATGGAATCTCCTTCAATATTGAAAGTTCAGTCTGTAATCCACGTTTACTGTGAGCAGCTGAAGTCTCATGACGTGAGGATAACCCTTATAAAGCCAGTTTGTTTGACATTGCCTAACACTTAAAAAAAAAAATTGCATTTCCCTTCCCGCCCTAGTGCAGAAGCCTGGGTTTGTTATGCAAATATGTTGCTTGTGCACACACTGGCCGTCAGATTTATGGAAATGGTAGTTTTGTTGCTGTTTTTTTAAGAGACCACTGCCGTCCTTCACTGTATAGACATCGCTACATTTTCAGTACAATTGTTTGTGGCGGGTTGCGTTCCTGAGCATGGAAAATTTCCTGCTTCTAATAGGCCTACAGCGAGTGCTTCATACAGTGATAAATTTCTTATTTCCCTGAGGACATACATAAAAGCAAAGACTGGGCGTGGTGGGGAAAGCCCATAATCCCAGCAATGGGGAGCCCAAGGCAAGATTGTGCAGTTAAATGTTAACCTGGTTTCATAATGAAACTCTTTCTCAAAAAAAAAAAAAAAAAAAAAAGGAAAGGAAAGGAACAACAGCAAAAAACAGCATCTATACCCTTCTCTACTTAAAATGTGGACATTTGACTAATTTCAATGCTTGCAGCCAATGGCTCTAGAGCCCCGCATCCGGGTCTTCAGACCTGACCAGCAGTGAACACTGTCTTGGCCAGTCTCCTCTCACATTGACAATACCAGTCAGTAACTTTTTCTCAACATTAAATGCTAAGACCTCTCGCCTGGCTGATTAGCTACAAAGGGAACTTCCCACCCAGTGAGAGTCTTGTTGACATATGGCTCTGGCTGCCTGGCCTCCTGAGTCGGCACAGATAATGTAGAATGAGCCAGGGAGATGCTGTGCACCCAGAGAGCCCCCGCCTCTGCTGGGGAATCCAGAGCTCAGGGAACTTGACTATTACAATGAGCTGAAGTTAATAAGCGTGTGCAACCACTGCACTGAAAAGAAACCTCATCCTTATTACTTTAGGCAGTAAATAAAGACACCATTGGCCCTCTGGGAGATACCATCTCCGTCTTCCAAGACTCTCTGCTGAGCAGCGTTTTCAGAAGACAGCCAAGGAGGGAAAACTGCCAGAACCTCTGCTGGGAAGATGCGCGGAATCTCGGTGTTCTACACAGAATGGTCTCTCTCAGGGATGATGCCCTTCCCGCCGCCTGCAACCTCTTAATGTGCATGAGTTTATAAAAACCCTCTTTCCACCCTTTTTCTTGTCTGGAGGATCCTTGAAGGAACACTATATCATGAAAATTTGCTCTAACCACCAACCCTTCTTTTACAGAAAGAAAGAGAATTGTGGTTCTCACCCATCCAAATGCTGAGACTCTTGAATACAGTTCCTCATGTTGTGGTGCCCCCCCCACCATAAAATTATTTCCATTGCTACTTCATGACTGTAATTTTGCTACTGTTATGAATCATAATGTAAAATTTGTGTTTTCCAATGGTCTTAGGTGACCCCTGTGAAAGGGTTGTTTGACCACCGCCAAGGGGTTGCGACCCATAGTTTGAGAACCACTGAAACAGGCACAAAGCAGCCTACTAGGTCTATGCGATTTCAGTGTCAGCTTCAAATGTCAAGCACTATTTCAGCGTCAAGTCAAGGAATCGCGAATCCAAGTGGTCCCGTACAACTGCTGAATTGTCCTTTCCAATTTAGATGACCTAATTGTATAAGAGCAACAGTCACAGCAGCAGAGCATCTTCTTGTGGGCCCCACCCCCAAAAGCATCCCAGACAGGGCTTAGAGTATAAGGTCACTCGAGAAAGGGATCCTAATAGGGGTGGTTCCATGTGAAGGGCTGGGTACCAGCTCCATCTGCTCCCAACGCCCAGTGTTTAGGGTCAAGGATTATCATCTCTTTGAACTTCCTAGACTCTAATACACATCTGCTTCAAGGGGAGGCCTGCAAGGCTGCCAAGGAGACACACAAAGGTAGTTTAGATGGTGTTGTTGTTTTAAGTTGACTTAGTTTAATTGGATTTCTTGGTTTGAGTGTGGTGTACGGACGTGTGTTTACACATCCAGAGGCCACAGGAGGACTACAGGCATCCTGCCTTCTCACTCTCAGCCTTTTCCCCTTTAGCTAGAGTCTCTTACTGAACCTTTAGCAAGGCTAGCAGTCAGCAAGCCCCAGAGATCCACCTGTCTCTGCCCCTGGCCCACTCCACATTCCGCTTGCAGGTTATAGGCACGCATATGACCACACTCAGAATTTTATGCAGGTGCTCGTATCTGAACCCAGATCCTTATGTTTATATAACAAGTGCTCTTACCCACCTAGACATGTCTCCAAGTCCTCCTCTGATGGTTTTTTTTAGAATGAAATAACATTACCCAGCAGGGTAAAGACTCGAGAAAGAGGCAATGGGGGAGCTGAGAAGGGAAAAGATACCTGAATGCAATGAAAACACTGGCTGGAGCAGAGGGCAACAGAGAGCAGAGGAACGAGGGAAACAGCTGGAAGAAAAGAGTCGTAGACCCTGCTACAAGGCCTCATAGCAGGGACTTATAGATTCTGCGCTGAAGTCAAAGGAAACCAAACTGATGTAGATATGGTTCTTCGCTATAACATAAAACAGTGGCTTTAAACGGGTGGTGGTGGAGCACACCTTTAATTCTAGCCCAAACAACAGCAGCAAAACAACAAAACAGTGACTTCAGAGCTTTGTAGGGAAACCCCTTCTTGCACAATGTGTGTATGTGTGTGTGTGTGTGTGCTTTTTTTTTTTTTTTTTTTTTTTAAAGATCTCAGTATGTTAGTGGTTGTAGTTTAATTTTCTTCTAGTGTAAAACAAAGGGCTGCATGCATTCAGCAGCCTGGCCAGATGAAACACTTCATTCTAGTCACCACTATAGCATTGCATATATTTAAAAAAACAGAGCCAGGAGATGGTGGTGCTCGCCTTTAATTCCAGCACGTGGGAGGCAGAGGCAGGCGGATCTCTGTGAGTTCAAGGCCAGCCTGGTCTAGTTCTACGAGGGTCAGGGCTACACAGGGTTTCTCTGTGGCTTTGGAGCCTGTCCTGGAACTAGCTCTGTAGACCAGGCTGGTCTCGAACTCACAGAGATCCGCCTGCCTCTGCCTCCCGAGTGCTGGGATTTAAAGGCGTGCGCCACCATCACCCAGCATAGGGAAAGTCTTTACCTAATACACAGTTGACAAAGTGTTCATGTCTAGCATATACAAAGGACTTAGAAAACGAAACATCCAGCAAATACACCACCCAGTTAAAAGTCGGAGCATGGAACAGAAAAGAGCAGTTCTTAAGAAGGAATAAAAATGACTAAGCTGTCTCCTGAACTTGCCCCTACCATCCACGAACGCTCTCACGCACAGCTTCCTTTGTGCAGAGCCACAGTATCAGGAAAGCAGAAAGAAGGGGACACAGAGAACATGGAGTTCTGACTCTGTTCTTTGCTTCTTTTCAAGAGAAAACCCCACCTACTCCTCCACACTTTTTTGTTCTTGGGTGGTATCCTTTGAAGCTGCCCGGATCGTGACTTGGCAGGCTCAGCAATGTTTTGGGATGTGCAAAATCCTGACTCTGCCAAACCAGGTGAGTGTGACTGTGTATGTGTGAATGTGTTCTTTATATAAACTTTGGATTGTGGGAGAGCTGTCTTCACTTGAGTTCTAATGCTGAGATGAGGATTTGAGAAAAAACAATTTATTCGGTAGGCGTCACAAAATAGCAGTGTGTCTCCCGTGGTACGCGGTCACCAACACTGGGACAGTTCTCAACACTGGGACAGAAACAACTTAGAAGGAGGGTTTGTTTTTACTCAAGGTTCTGAGGATGCAGTCCACCAATAAATAGCTTGGCAGCTGGGGCTGTCATAGGATAACAGGAGCCCAGCCTGGCCTGTTCACATTTTGCCAGATGAGGATACGGTGCTCTAGCACAAACCAGAAGAGGTACCATGCTCAAAGGCCACCCCAGGCCTCAGCTAGCTAGGCCATCTTGTAACTTTCTGTAGCTCTTCTCACACACGTGGTTCTGTGGGAGACACTTCCTACTCAGCCACAACTCTCAGCACGTGTGCCTGTGGATGCTCTAGCCTCTGGCGTGACTATGGTTGGAGATGGAGCCTTTAAAGAGGTGATGAACATTAAAGAAGGCCCTGAAGACCGAACTCTGCTCCAACAGGACTGCTATCCAAAGCCAAAGAGATGCCAGGGATGTTGTGTGGAAGAATGGGAGGTCATGGCATGTAAGAGGATGAATGGTGTGTCTAATGTCGCTGGCTGAGAAGCCATCGGGGGAGCGTGATGGGTGCTGGCAGCTCCCACAGTCATCTGGAGTGAGCAGCAGCACTGTCTTCTTTCAAACTATGCTGTGCTCATAAATTAGCACGGGTCTGAGACCGGATTCATCAACAGCATCACATCTGTGCCCTCTGTTCGTATTAACTGGTCTGGGAAGGTAGTTTATTAATATTCCCCTGCTAGTTTGTGTTATCTTGGTACTTCCTCTATAAATAACACAGGCATTCTCGAGATTTCAGGGTGTAAGGCACATCACACCCCACACGTATGTATGTGTGCAAAAAGCTTTTTAGGAAGCCAAGGGTTTCCTGGAAGAGAAATTGCACAGTGGCGACCCCAGTGACATCAGGAGAGGCCTGATACGCACAGTGAAAGGCTTCGGGGCCCTGGCAGGGCAGGTACCTCAGCAGAACCCTGAACTGTGATATTACTCTCCAGAGCCTTCTGCTTTATTTTTCAGAATGTCTTTCTGTTGGGCTCCAGCAGCTGAGGTCACTCAGACACGGTTTGAGAACCTCAGGGCAGCAGCTGCTGGGTGTCCCCTACACAAAGCGGGGAAACCCCACCTTTCCCCAGCTCACTCCATCTCTTGTCAATAATTCTTACGAGTTATAGAGATGTGTCTGCAGATTTGATTGTTGGAGACAGCGCACTATTTATTTCCCTTAGTGGAAGAAGAATTGATTTTTTTTTTCTCTTCCGGACTGAAACATAAGATGTTTCTGGATAGAGGTATGACCCAATGAGAACAATGAAAAAAAATAAAATAAGAAAATAAGAAAACCTACCAGAGATAAGAAGAGATACGGAGTCAGAAGGGTTATAGTCAGTCGCTTCATCCCACCAAGTGTTACTTAGACAACTCTTTGTTAGTTTCTGTTGTGACCACCATGCGGAAGTCACCAGTCAAATCTAGCCCCAAGACCATGACCTGGACACGTCTGCCAGTACCTCATCCATGACAAATTATCTCTAACTCATCAGCCTTAGATGCTGTTGCTGGTGGCTGGGGCCCATCCACAGAAACTTACACGAAGTCATGTGTCCTTCAAAAGGAGAGGTTATAAGGGAAGCCCCCTGCTGCGGCTCAGTTGTGGTCTGAATGTGTCTTCTAAGGTTCCTGCATTGACATCTGACCCCCATGGCGGGGATGGAGAATTAATCTGACCAGCGCTCAGAGGCAAGGCTGTTGGGCAGTGATAAGAGTGGGTTAATCAGGGTGCAACTGTCTTGATTGAATTCTGGTGGCTTTATAATAATAGGCATAGATGATGTGGGAGTGTCATATATCAATCTGTTGATTCCATTTGCTGAGCAATAAAGAAACTGCTTGGCTTAGCTTAGAGCATAGATGGGAGGAGGAAACAGAATAGAATTCTGGGCGGAAGAGGAAGTGAGGTCAGACTCTGCTCTGCTCCCGGAGAGACCAGACAACTCTGCTCTCTGGAGCAGAGACACCATGATGGACGGAGGCTAGAATCTTCCCGGTAAGCGCACCTTGGGGTGCTTACACACATCATTAGAAATGGGCTAGTCCAGGTGCGAGAATTAGCCTGTAAGGGCTAGAGTTCATGGGTCAAGCAGTTCTTTAAATGAATACAGTTTGTGTGTTGTTATTTCGGGCATGAGCTAGCCAAGCGGCCGGGGTGTTGGGGACGCAGCCCCGCCGCTCCATATTTCAACAGATGGTGCCCAGACGTGAGGCTAACTGAATCCACAAAAAGCCTGAGAAAGCTTGGGAAAGAATGGAGTGAAGCATGTTTTCTTGGTAGAACAAATTTCTTGGGTCTACTCTGCTTGCTAGAGGCAAGCAAGCGCTCTCATCTAAGAGAGGCTTCCTGACTCAGCTTCAGCTGCAAAACCCTGCAGCTCATTAAGAGGTCCTGCCACGAAACACTTAAACGGTGTTGGTGAAAAGCTGAACGCATGCTTTTCGGTTTTCAGCCGTAGCAGGAAAAAAGCTGTGCTGTTTAAAAATGCCGGCTTTCTGGGCCGTCCTGCCAGGGCAAACTCTGACTGAGGCAGGAGGGCCAACTACCGAGAGAGGACTTGACTGTTGTCTGTTGTAGCTCGCTGGCTGGCAGGGACCTTGAAACGCCATAGAATTGTGGCTATAAACATGGCTACAGCCTGTATCTCCGCCATGAGGCTGGAAAGCTAAGGAATGGACTGGATCTAGCTGGCAAAGCCACGGCTTTAATCCTACTCATATTGCTCAGTAATTTAAAGGCTCGTGTGGTCAGAAAAAGAGAGATATACAGTAAAGAGATTCAAAGATAAAGAAAATGTTTAAATGATTTACAGTGTGTTAAAAATATATGCAAGCTAAAAGTTAAAAGTTTTTAAAAAAAAAGTAAGAAAAAGAGAAGTTGTGTGTGGTAGTACACGCCTTTAATCCCAACACTTGGGAGGCAGAGGGAGATTGACCTCTGTGACTTCAAGGTGTGGTAGCACACGCCTTTAATCCCAGTGCCTAGAAGGCAGAGACAAACAGATCTCTGTGAGTTCAAGGTGTGGTAGCAAACACCTTTAATCCCAATGCCTGGGAGGCAGAGACAGGCGGATCTCTGAGAGTTCAAGGAGAGCCTGGTCTACAGAGTTATTCCAGGTCAAAGAGATACAGAGAATATAAAATAAAAGTAAAAATAAACGAAATAGAGGTTAAAATAAAGCGTACAAAGATGGAAAATACACAGAGAATCTTGATACTGTATACTATTATGCTCTCTTTGAATTGTTTGAATGCTGAGGAAGGAGCAACAGCTGCTAAAAGATATTTGTTTATAAATGCTGCTGAACTAATCCATCGTAGAGATTTTGATGCCTTGACTTTGAAATTTGGATCTAAGGACATGATGCTTTCGAAAGGAGTTTCCTATTTTGTTTTCACAGAGGATGAGACCCTGTTCATTTCTTCTATTCCGATATGGTATGATGGACCACGCCCTCCTGAACGGTTGCTGTGAATACCTTCAGAAAATTGCTTCGCTCAACTGCCAACTGAGATGAAACTAGCACACAGGTTATACCATGAAAGACCTAATTAACGACGCCCCCATTCAGCAGGAAGCAGTTTGGAGAGAAAAAACTGCGCCCATGTTCCCAAATATTGTTTATAAATGTTCTTTTACATTTAAAGGGGGAGATGATATAGGTATGAATAATTTACATTGATATGGATTTTGCTTTAGTGATTTAAATTTAAGGTTAATTTTGTAATGTATATAGGTTGTTAATGAATAATCATTAATAATAGTTAAGTTTGTAGTCATGTTAGTTAAGATTTTCTAGATGTGCATAGATATATTTTAGATAGGCATTCTTCATATTTTTCAAAGATTATAGAATATGGCATTTTAAATGTTTTAATAACTTAGGACTTTTCATGACAATGAGACACTCTGCTCCTGGCAGCACCAATCTACTTCAAGAGGAAGATGGGCATCGAAGAGGATCCTTATGGAGTTTGATAGCCATTTGGGCAAGAAACTGCTCTTGCCTGGACTATTGCATAAACTGGACACAGAGAACCCGCAGAGAGAGGACTGCTGAACTTGCCTAAAGGTGAGATGATCTTTCGGGGTTCCTGATTCATGAAAGAGTCTGCAAGACATTCTTCAGGACAAGCAGATAGTGACTGCCTTTGAAATTTCCTGCTTTGTGGAAATGTCTGCTGGAAACTATGGGCCTGTAGGCTGAAGATGGATGCCCCAACGGTACAGAGGAACTTTGGGTGACTGTCCAGGCAGTGAGATGTCTCTGTCATTTCTAGAGTTTGAGAGTTTGCTTATTTCTTATTTGTTTAGGTAATATTGTATCTTTCTGGACTGTTTGATGGAGTTAAGAATAGTTAGCTATAGTTATAGTTTTTCTTAGTTATGATATAGATTATTGTAATTTTTACTTGATAACTGTTTTGTTATATGTAATTTTGCTATGTTAAGTTAAAGCCTTTTTTTTTTTGTTTAAACAGAAAAAGGGGAAGTGATGTGGGAGTGTCATATATCAATCTGTTGATTTCATTGGTTAAGTTATAATAAACCAACTGCTTGGCCTCAGCTTGGAACATAGATGGGAGGAGTAAACAGAATAGAATTCTGGGCGGAAGAGGAAGTGAGGTCAGACTCTGCTCTGCTCCCGGAGAGACCAGTCAGCTCTGCTGGAGCAGAGACGCCATGCTCAGCTCTCCCGGGTAGACGCGATAGCTCTGCTCTCTGAGGCACACGCGATGAAGATGGATGTAGGCTAGAATCTTCCCGGTAAGCGCACCTTGGGGTGCTTACAAACATCATTAGAAATGGGCTAGTCCAGGTGCGAGAATTAGCCTATAAGGGCTAGAGTATGGGCCAAGCAGTTCTTTAAATGAATACAGTTTGTGTGTTGTTATTTCGGGCATAAGCTAGCCAAGCGGCTGGGGTGTTGGGGACGCAGCCCCGCCGCCCCTATTTCAACACATAGAGACCAGAAGATAAAAGCACGTTCCTTATCTTTTTGCCATGTGATACCCTGTGACACCTTATGATTCTGCCAGCAAGAATGTCACTGACCTTGGTGGCCCCTCAACCATGGACCAAAGCCATGAGCCAAAATAAACCTCTTTTCCTTATTAAGTATTTAGTCTTCTATATGAATAGCAAAAGGGGGGGGGGCTAGCGTACATCTCTAGCATCCTTTTCTGAAGTCTCAAGGGACACTTTAAAACTACCTCTTCTCCCCAGCCCCTGTGCAGAGAGTACTTTGCTCTTTGTTTTGGTTATGATAGACACTTTACTGTCCTCTGCATTTCCTATAATTTTGTGGTTATGTCCCAAATATCTTCTTAATTGCATCACTGCTTTGGTTAGGAAACCATGGGCATCCCTGACCTCTTCCAAGTGGTTCTGGGATAGAATGTGTAACCCGTGGATGGAAGTGGGTTTCTCCTAAGAAAGAAAGGAAAATGTCCTCACTTCCCCTAGCCCATGATTTTCTGGGGCAAAGAGCTGCAGCCAGCATTCCCACTAAAGCATCGTCCTTCCCATGTGCTCAGCAGTTTCCCCCTCCATGTATCTGAACCTTTCACTTTAGCGTGCAGTATCCTCAATCTAACCCAGCTCCTTCCAGAAACTTCTCCATGAAAAGCATCACAGCCACTTTTAAACACCTTGGCTGTAGACGCACATGAATGGAGATCGAAGAAGAGGCCTGTAGTGCCTTTCTCACTAGGGTGTAATGACGATCTACTCAACAAGTGGAAGGACACACGGGTGACAACTCACAGTAACTGAAGTGTTGCTAGTGACTCAAATACAAATTAGCTTTCCCCTTTTCGGTAGGACTTTCAGATTTCGAAATATTTGCATTTGTACAATGAAATATCTTTGGGATGTAACTGAAATCTAAACACAATTTTTTTTGTGCTTCAGATATTCTTTTTTTTTCTTCTTCAGATACTCTTTATATAGAAAGGCCCCAAGGTAATTTCCTGTTGTTTTTGTGCACCTGAATTTTCACTGTGACTCTCAGATAAAGTCAGACATAGAATTTTCTACAACATTATCTTAATGTTGATAAAGTTTTGGATTTTGGTGCACTTAGACTCTGGGCTTTGTGGTAGCTAATCTTGTGTCAACTTGACACACAAACAAGTTATCTGAAAAGTGGGAACCTTAATTGAGAAGATGCCTCCATGAGATCTAGCTGCAAGGCATTTTCTTAATTAGTGATTGATGGGGGACCCCAGGCCATTGTGGGTAGTGATCCTGGGCTGCTGATCCTGGGTTCTATAAGAAAGCAGGCAATGTAAGCCAAGGAGAGGAAGCCAGTGAGCAGACAGTCCATGGCCTCTGTATTAGCACCTGTCTCCAGGGTGCTGTCCTGGTTGAGACCCTGCCCTGACTTCCTTCAGTGATGAACAGCAATGCTGAAGTGTAAGCCTAATAAATCCTTTCTTCCCCAACTTGCTTTTTGCCCATGGTGTTTTTGTCACAGCAGTAGAGACCCTAACTAAGACAGGCTTCCAAATCAGCGATGATAACCTGTAGTTCATATGTCAATGTGTTTGCATTTAAAATTGACATTTTGTTGAGCATGTGGTAACTCCTATAACCCTGGCACTCAGGTGGTTGAGGCAGGAAGATGATGTATTTGAGGTCAGTCTATGATACATGACAATACCTTATTTTTGTTTGTTTTTTTTTAAGGCAACAACAACAAACAAGAAAGAAAAAATATTCTAGTTCTTGTCATCCTCTCTTCCAAAGCATTGTTAACTTTAAGAATTATTAAACAATGACATGTCCATGAGACACTCTAGGGATCCATGGCGAATCCTTTACCTCTAACTCAGTGTGCCAGGTTGGAATGTCATACATGAATTACTAGACAACAGGGCGTTCATTCCTGGCTACATGACCCTATGGAGGCTCACAGAGTAAGAGCGGCTGCAAAGAACGAGAACTCACCGAATCCCGAGTAAACAGTGCTGTCTAGCCGGACAGGCCCAGACCATCAGTTATTAAACTACACAGGCTTGTTCTTCATGGCCCATTTTGAGTCTGAAAACTTTTTTTTTTTTTTTATCAGATTTGCCATTGCTACTCTGAGCAGAGTACTGCAAACAGCCACGTCACAAGGGTCGCATCATGGTACCCCTAAAGCAAACTTCCCAAGAACTTACTTGCTCTCTAATGGAGGGCGGGACTAAGGAAGGCATCTGTTTGCCAGTGCTTTGGTGAGATTGTACATTTTAAAAGTCTTTCCTGCTTAAATATGCATGCACGTGAGGGGTCAACAGACTTGGAACCCTCAGCCACTGGAAATCTCTCAACACTAAAATGTGAATCTTGTCAACCTTTTATTTGTTTGTTTATTTTGGGGGAAAGGGTTTTATTGTGTGACCCAGGATGGCCTAGAAATCACAATCCTCCTGCCTCGGCCTCCCAAACGCTGAGATTACAGACAGGAGCCACCACACCTCGATAATTTTGCTATTTTTTTTTTTTTTTTTAAAAAAAGGTACCTCTAGAAGATGGCTTTGATTTCACAAACATGCTACTTAACTCTGCTCCACGCTTAGCACCGCGGGATGAGGCTGGATGTTGGAAGGCCACTCTGAGGCACAGAGGACCCCAGCGTCAGGGCCCAGGCTCCTTGCTATGCTGTGCTTTCTAAGGTGACTTATCACTTTGCAGTGTATCCGTTGCCAAGATTTCCACTTATATTCCAGACGACAGGACTTCCTAGTTAGTCTTTAACTGACACGGAAATGTAATTTTGCAGAATAGCTCCTTCTAGGATGTTCTGATTATTGAAGACGGATCGCAGCTAACAGAAATGCCGCACACACGACAGTCACCCGAAAGTGGATTTCTAAGTGGGAATCCTGACTTTCCTCTTCTAATTGCTTTTGTCTAAAATGGATCTGTCCTGGCGCTAACCAATTCAAAATACCGTGAAGTCCAAGCGTTTCTAATTTTTGGAGCAAGCCAGCCTTCGAGGTTAAATGTTCCATTTTAGCATCTTTCACCCCAGTAAATGCACACTGAAAGAGGTAAGAGTTGAACACACTCAGCCCTAAAACATAGTCAACTCTGTAGGGCTGCCTTATCGCTCCCCTTTAATTTAAACACTGAGATGGGTGGAGATGTTTCCAGAAACCCAGATCACAATTCATTCAGAGGCAGGAGAGTTCTATTGATCCTATGGCGGTGGCATCTCATTTTGGGGAGAGTTTGTATGAGATCTAATGATTTACAGTAGTGTGATTTGTTTGTGTGTGGTACTGTGGGTAGTATCGGGGGCCTCGTGCATTCTGGTCACAAGTCCTCCCAGGGAGAGCTCTACCTTCCAGCCAAGAGACTGGCTTTCAAAATTGTTCCTCTGTCAGCTACTGGGAAGGTGTCAGAAGTCTCTACCATGTTCGTTCCCTCTTGAGTCTGAGGAGGGAAGGAGACAGACATAGCAATTTGGTAAGAAATCGCCATAGCATCTTAAGAGTCCCGCAACTGTCCTTTCCTGACTCCCACAAGCCTGCTTGAATTTGTTCTGAAAATCTTCTGCCCCCCCCCCTTTGGTGTCTCTTTGCCAATGCTTGCAGCCTTTGCTCTTTTCAGCAAAGAAGGTGGGATTTCCAGATGTCAGGACGAACTTACAGACAGCTGGTCTGAGCTTGTGCGGGAATGTCAACCTCTATTCCTGCCCTCAGGGTGCTTAGATCCATGCCAAGATGGCGCAGTTAACTGGGAAGAAGGCTCATTACTCCAGAGGACTATTTAAGGCAGCAAGAGATCATTTTTCTAGCAAAAAGTCACTTGAGGGCAGGAATTGTCACTTGATCACTTGTGAGCCTCCTGGAGAGTTCTTGCTTGCAGTAATTTGGCAACAAATAATTTCATTAAACTGAACAGAATACACACACACACACACACACACACACACACACACACAGGCTCATGCCTCACAAAACAATGTCGACTGTTCTACCTCTGATACCAGCACCATTGCCTATCACTGCCCGGGGGCCCAGCCTCCAGCATCACAGGGCTCTGAGGGAAATCCACAGAATCCACTCACTCATACTAGCCTGTTTTTTATCTGGTATAGGGCAGGTAAGGAGAAAAGACACCCACACGCTGTCGGAATGGTCTCCTCCAGACATTTTCTTTATTCTTCTTTTGCATTCTCTAGTCTTTCTTTTCTTCTCTCATCCTTGAAGGTCTCCCTCTAACTCTATCGTGATTCTTGATGTTTCCCTTCTAACTCATTTTAACTCTGTCTTTATTCTTCCCCTTACAGCTTGTATACCCCAGTCAAATCTTCCAGGTAATAGCAATTTCAATGTGGTTACATTCTGTTCTGCAAGTGAATGATTACCATGAATACAAGTAAAAAAAAAAACAGCATATTTTCCACATCCCTTACATGATTAAACCTTTTATGTATTACAGGTGAAAAACAACTTATTCCAAGAATCCACACACACTCATACCCAAGCAACTTGTTATACATTAACAGTGTATAAGCAAACAAGATATTCTTTTACCAGCAGGCTGCATTTTGTGGTTACAAAGAAATGACCAACCACTTTATGACTTATCTTAAAAGGTAATCTTATAAGAAATCTTAAAGAAATCACAAATCTAAAGTTTTATATTTGAAAAAGAATCAGTCATCTCTACGTTAAATATTTAGGGTGTATACCCCCTTAGTAATAGTTTCTTCTATTAGGAGACTGAGGGCAGAAATGGGTATAAGGAATTAATCGTCACCTTTGGTCATCGAGCAATCCTAGCAAGAAAGGTACATCGGTTAATGATAATGGAGCTGCTTTGTTCTTGTTCCCTGACCTTAACCAGGTCCTCACTCAACTTGTGTCTTTCTGAAACTTTAGATTGTCTTCTTGGTTTTTCACCTCAAAGCTATTTGACAAAAACAACGTAGTCTAACTCTAAGTTACTTTCAAAGCTTTGTTTTAGCTATGATTCATTCCAAAACCTGTGAACGTATCTCCCAACAGTAAGGTTAAAAGAATTTAAACTAGCTGGGCTACAGGGACTCAATTGTTTTCCTTAATCATTAACCTAAGCCATGGTCTATGTGGCTCCTCATTAGAAACTCGTGTGTTCTAGCTGTGTGACATTTCCTTGTTTTATTTTTTTTATCTTAAAAACTCTAACATTATTATTATTATCAATTAGACAGTACAGCTTAAAAAGAAATTATCTTTATAATAATCCATAGGTAAAGATGTCCAGTAGAATGGGATGTTTTCAAGAGATAAACACACTACATTACAGGGAGTGGGGTTCTCCCCACACCCCTTCACACCGTACTAGATACCAGAGAAAGATGGCAGCAGCAAGGCATTCAGGAATCTGTGCTCTAGGGTCCTTACCTATCTGAGATTCATGAATCAGATTTTTGCCTCCTGGTGGGCTAATACCCTGAAGTCAACTGCCTTCTGCTGCTTCTTTGACATGGCCACTGGCAATTATCACCCTTAGAGTTAACTACCCCTGGGTCCTTAGGCTCGATTTGGTACCCCTTCTTGTTCTCTTTGATGACCCACGTCCCAATAGCTGCTAAAACCTTTGGAGCCCTTTCTCTCAATTCTCCCAAATCACTTCCCCATCAATGCCCTCTACTCTAGTAGGGCTATTGCCTCTCTGAGGAATGGTAACGTGTGCCCATTCTTCCTCACCAGGCACCCTTGGGTACATGTGCCAAAGGAGTTTGCAGATGTCCACTTTTGACTGCCTCTTCTCCTGACCTTACCTGGCACCCTCTGCTCTGCAGGAAGACCACTCATGCTCCAGGCCCCCCCCCCATTCTTACTTACGTTCCTCCTCTAAACTGAGCTCTAAAGCCCTTCCACTAGGACCTCCTCCCTGTCTTCACTCTTCAAAACCCCACAGTTAATGTCACACAGGGGTTTCAGTTGTCAGAAGAGAAAGTGACTCTGGCCACCCTAAGTAGGGCCAGAGAATTGGTTAGAAGGGTGCCAAGTAGTACCAAGTAAGACAAGACTTAGAACCAAGCGGGCTAGCTGCTGCCCGAGGAAAGTGCTGGGGCCTTTCCATTTCATCCTTCCTTGTCCTTCTCACTTTAACACAGGCGTGCATTTTATTATATAGCATTAGGTGTTGCATGTCACCTACTGATGAGTCAAAGGACGTAGGAGGCTGCGTTGAAGCTGCATGCAAACGCCCCACCATTCTGTGTAAGGTACTTGAGAATCTGTGGGTTTTGGTATCCCAGTGGGTGAAGAGGTCACAGAAGTCACCGCTCATGAATACGAGGGACAATGTACTATCAGAGGCCCACGGAGGCTGATGACCTCAAGTAGCAGGCTTACCAGCAGACCTTGAGCCTCTGAAATCCGACTGGAGTGGCATCCGCAGCATGACCGGATGTCTTAGGTAGGGTTTCTATTGCTGCGAAGAAACACCATGGCCAAAAGGCAAGTTGGGGAAGGAAAGTGTTTATTTGCCTTTCACTGAAGGAATTCAGGACAGGAATTCAACCAAGAAAGGATCCTTGAGGCAGGAGCTGATGGAGAGGCCACGGAGGGGAGCTGCTTACTGACTTGCTCAACCCACCTTCTTTATACAACTCAGGACCAGCAGCCCAGGGATGGCACCACCCACCATGGGCTCCCCGATTTGATCACTAACTAAGAAAATGCCTTCCAGCTGGATCTCAGGGAGGATTTCCTCATGAGAGATGCTCCTTCCCCTGATGACTCTAGCTTGTGTCAAGTTGACGCACAAAACCACCCAGGACACCTTACTGAGGTGGAGCTGCTGAATGAAGCTCTCAAGGAGCTCTCAAGGAGGAAGGGACCCAGAAGGGGAATTCCCAGCTGCCCCTGTACTGTAGGAAAGGTAGACACTGGTGAGGCTCTGTGAGGCACCTCCTCGAGTGAATGAAAGAGAAAGCTTCCTGGTGAGCAGAGTTAAAGAGGAAACTGGTGGGCAGAGCTAAATGTCAGATGCCTTTGTAAAATAAACCACAGCGCTAAATGCTGATGGGATTTTAAAGGTTTATACTCCTTAATCTTTCAAATAATAAGTTATCAAAGCCGTTTTAATAGTAAAAGAATGGGTACCCAAATGAAGTAGAATGCAGAGCTCTATGCAGTGTATGTTTTTCGATGAAACAAGCTTTAAAAAAAAGAAGTATGTCTTCCATGGTGGGCCTTGTCGTGGATTTAATGGTAGCCCCAAAAAATGTGTCTCTAGAAAGAGAAGAGGAGATGATGGGCTGGTACTGGGGACCAGACACATAGGCATGAAGCAGACATTGTAATGCAGCAGACCCAAGTCACAGAGTTAGAGCCATGAGTAGCCAGAAGAGGGAAGGAAGGGCTGTTCTCTGGGGCCTTTGCGGGAAGATTCTGGACTTCAGAGTGTGGAAAGGACACACTGTGCTTTATATTGTCTTGTCTAATTTGTTAAGGTGGTTACCGGGACTATCATAACACCGTAAGAGAAATATTAGGAAGGCAGTACAGGCTTCTTAGGACAAATTCCCCGGTCTGCCTAGGGGCCAATGCTCCAGTCTCCCGATACACAAAGACGAGAAGATCTCTGAGGAGACTGTGGTGGGCAATGGGGAGGGTTTTTTTATTTTTTATTTTTATTTTTAGCAAGGAGAGAGGACAGGAGAAAGGCATTTTTAGCAAGGTGAGGATGACACCGCCACCAAGCATGAACATGGGAAAACTTGCTTGGCTAACTGGAAGGCGGCCGTCACGGCAAGAACGAGAGCTGTGACATACAGCTCTGCCCCAGCTCTTTCGCTGTTTCGGGTTTTGCAGATGTGAATGGGCCTTAGAGT
Organism: Alexandromys fortis; assembly: GCF_014885135.2. Classification (NCBI taxonomy): domain Eukaryota; kingdom Metazoa; phylum Chordata; class Mammalia; order Rodentia; family Cricetidae; genus Alexandromys; species Alexandromys fortis. Next base: position 4,320,385 of record NW_026067998.1, read on the forward strand.
GGATAGATGTCCAGATTCAGTCACAGTTCATGGTAAGTATTGCTGGGGCGTAATATAGACGCCAGGATCCTGTGATGGCAATGGAAGGGAGGCCTAGGAAATGGTTGAGAACTGTGAACTACAAGAATCACCTTTGGACTGTATGGGGTTGTGGGGTTATCTAGTGTCCCTCTACTTTCTTTCTAGGGTTGGAGGTGACTGGCAGTTGGGTCACAAAGTGATCTGGATGGCAAATGGTTTCTCCTGGGAGTTGAAGTAGATTCTACGCCAGTGGTTCTCAACCTATGGGTTGGGGAGTTGAACGACTTTCACAGGGGTCACCTAAGACCATCAGAAAACAGATACTTGCCAGGCGATGGTGGCGCATGCCTTTAATCCCAGCACTTGGGAGGCAGAGGCAGGAGGATGTCTGTGAGTTTGAGGTTAGCCTGGTCTACAGAGCTAGTTCCAGGACAGCTAGAGAAACCCTGCCTTGAAAAACAAACAAACAAACAAAAAAGAAAACAGATACTTATATTAAATTCACAACGGTAGCAACAATATAGTTATGATGTAGCAATGAAAATAATTCCAAAGTTGGGGGTCACCACAACGTGAAGAATTGTATTAAAGGGTCACAGCTTGAGGAAGGTTGAGAACTACTACGTTAGGCCATGGCAGAAGCTGTGGGATGAAGAGCTGGCCTGGGAAGGACACTAGGTGGCTGAGCAGAATGGACTAGCCCTGAGATAATGCAGATAAACTGGAATTCTTTCAGAGTATAGTTTAACTGGGACTGGGGTATACAAAAGATGACATTTCATATTTCAGGAGACGGCTCGGTGAAAAAGTCCTTGACATACAAACACTAGGAGCAGAACTTGAGTTCCCAGTATCCATGTAAATGCCAGGTAGGTATGCAGGAAGTGGAGACAGGGGATTCCCCCCTCTCAGTCTGATTAGCTGCAGTAGCTAAATCAGAGAGCTCTGGGTTCAAGCGGGAGCCATCAGGGAGAACACCAGACCAAAACCATTTGGTCTCCATAAACACTAGCACAGACAGGTGCTCATACGTACATGCACATCACACACATGCATGCAGAAAAGAAATCCGCCTCACAACAAAAAACAAAAACCCACATCCTCGTTGGGAATTCTGCTGTCGATGTTTGGAAAACGACTCCTCGCAGACAGAGACAGGTTGGCCGGAAAAGCAAGGAACGAGAACGAAACACCTTACAACGAGATGATGGACTTTAGACAACAGCAAAAATGCCACCTGTTTGAAGGAAAACTAGGTGGGCTAGGGTTGGGAAGGAGCTATTGAGTTTAGACACAAGATGCCATTATTGGGGACTGTTTTAGTTTGTATTCTATTGCTCTGAAGAGACACCATATACATGCATATACACATATATACTCACACACATATAAAACTCATGTATATATTATATACACACACATATATGCATTTCGCTGGGGTGTTTACTGTCTCAGAAGCTTAGTCCATTGTCATTATGCCAGGGAGCGTGGCAAGGAGCAGGCGGGCACAGTGCTGGGGAGTAGCTGAGAGCTCTATCCTGATCCACAGCAGGCAGGGAGACACACTGGGCCTGGCCTAGCTCTTGAAACCTCAAAGTCCACCCCCATTGACACATCTCCTCCAACAAGGACACATTGCCTAATCCAAGAGTTCAGCAACTAGGGACTCTGTATACAAACATATAAGTCTATGGGAGAGCCATTCTTATTCAAACTTCCCTAGGGACTTAACAAAGAATCAGTAAGCGAAACAGTCTGAGGCCACTACTCAAAGCAAAAGCTAAAAACCTGCGCCCACATCCTCCTACTTATTTAGAGTAAATGGATTTTAAATAGGGTTAAACTATTGACTGGCGTTCTGTTTTTCTTATTGTAAATCTAAGTATTAACAGGATGAGGTCAGCACGAAAGGACGAACGGAGATAGCATCTCAGACTGAGAGAGGATGTTGGATATGCTGTTTTTTTTTTTAACCTAACGCCCTCCTGTCAGGTTATGTGCCAAGTGCTTTACATACGAGGCAGGTAAACATCTCACGTGCTAAAGTTGAGAAAGGTTGTGAACCACCACCTGTGTAAGGTGACACAGTTCAGGAAGCCTGCAAATTGTGCTATGACTACGGTGCCAAGCGTCCTCAGGTATTACCCATGCCTGGGAACTTCCTTTGGGGAGGGAGGCAGCTGACTGGTCACTTAGGGAGAATTGTTTCTGCCTTAATAAGGAGGAGTCAAGGGCCAGGGTAGAATCTCATTAACATAAATGTGAGCTACCCAACCAGAAAACGGAATTCATTTGAATATTAGGGCTTCCTTTGGGGAACCAGGAGAGAAGGAGCTGGGAGAAGAAACATCTGGATTCCGGTGTGTAAGGCGTATGTGTTCCTTCCCCTTGCTCTAGGGTTCTAGCTTTCCAAGTTTGCTTACAGGTTTGCCACTACTCAAGGCTGAGTGAACGAGGGCGCCTTCTAAAGCCTTTCCAGCCCCCCCCCCCCACCCCCGTACTAAAGGAGGAATCCCGGGCTCCAAAGAGCTGGCCTGGGCTCCCGGGAGGCAGAGGAGGTCGGGTTTCTTCTCCTCCCCCTAGGAAGTGGTCCCGCCTGGGAGGATGGAGGAAAAAAGTGTCTGGTTGGGAAAGTAAATAGATGCAAGGCAAATAAATAAAGAAAATGCCCACAAGCAATTACTGGGAGGAAGTGACATTTTTATGTAAGTCACTTTTCTGACGGACACCAGGCCTGCTTGGCCGAGAGTGCCGTGGGAATGCTTCCGGGGAGGGGTGTGTGTGTGCGGCGGGGCGGGGTGGTCGCTGTAGGAATCTAACGCACAGCGGGGGTGCGGAGACCACCCGGTGGGACTCTGGGGCTGGAAGTCGCACAGCCTTCTCCTTCCTTCCCCCGCCGGCCTGCCCCTCCAACACTGATCGAGAGCGGGTTGCTGCTTGGAGCCCGCAGGCGGCGCTTTTCCCGGGCCGGGCCGGGCCTCCCAGGTGGGTCCCCCGCCCGGCGCGCGCCGAGCTGGGCCGGCCCCTGGGCGGCGTCACGGCAGCCGGGGAGGAGCGCGGGCGGGCGGGGAGCGCGCGGAGGCGGGCGCTGCGCGGGAGGGTCGCCGCCGCGGATCGCAGGCCGGGGCGCGCGGCCGAGCGGGCGGCGGCGGCGGCGGCGGGGAGGGCTCGGCGGCGGGCAGGCTCGGGGCTCCCGGGCCGGCGGGGTCCGCCGGGGCCGGCATCGTCCGCCCCGCGGCGGAAGGCGGGAGCGGCGTAGACAAAGAGCGGCATCTGGGCGGGCGCAGCGCGGCCGCCGCCCCGGGTCCCGCGCCGCTGCCCTCCGGCTTCGGCGTGCGGTGTGCAGCGAGGTAAGGCGACGAGCGGGGGCTGAAAACTTGGGCGGGTCGGCGGAGTTGGGAGAGAGGGAACGACGGGCAGGGACCGCCCGGGAAGGAGCAGGGAGCGCGTCCCCCTGCGCGCCCCGCTGGTGCCCTCGGCCCCGCCGCGGCCTGGGCGTCTCCGAGCACCCGCACCTCGGATCCACACCTTTCTGCGAGCCTTCTTTTTCCCTAGCCCCGGGCTGGCGTGGGGGTGGGGCGCCCTCCGCGGGCGGACAACGGTGACCGAGGACTGAGAACCCTCGGGAGCACAAGCAGCCCTGGCCTGCGGGCAGGCGTGGGACCGAGCCGTGGCCGAGTCGCCGGGCGCGCGTGCCTGGGAAGAATAGCCTGGGATCTCAGGGCGCCGGCGCTAGGAAGCGGGAGGCTGTGGTGGCCGGGGAGAACTTATTGTATTTAGAACTATTCGTGATCCGGCACAAAGCTTTCTGTCAAGTAAGAGGTCCGTGCCTCCGTGCAAGGCGCTTTTGTGCCTGGTTCCAGTCCCTGCGCCCTGCCCGGCATTTCCAAGGCTTAAACCTCCCGAGCCAAAGTTTCTCCCAGCTGCTCTGCCCCTTTCGGTTTATTCATGGCGATTTAAGTAAGTGGTTCTGCAAGAATTTGCTGTGTGACTTTTAATGCCCCGACGGCACCTCCCTTTTGAGCACTGTTAGCTTGGCATTGTGTGGAGGGGTTTGCTTTGCAAAACGCTGTAATTTATACACAATAAGGATTCTCCTAGTAGGTGTACGCGGGATGCTGGGTGGTGGTTAATGGATAGCAGACGTGACTTACAGTAATATTGAGACTTACAGTAATCTTGAGAACAGCTTGGGGATACACAGCTGGGTGCCAAGTGGAGTGGGCCCTGCTACCCTAGCCTGTTCAAGTCGGCAGTTTGCCCCTTATTTGACTTATTTTGTTAACAGGTTTAAGGCTAGTCCTGCCAAGTTTGAGTCTGCCTGGGATGAACCGGTCCCAGTTTGCCCCAGTTTGCACCGTAGGTGCACAGGCCTGTTCCTTGGTTGGGCCCAAATGAAACAGACAATTGGGGCCAGTGGGCATGGCTTGCTAGGTACCCTCCTCTGCTCCTCACCCACTGCAGGCTTTTCTGCAGGGGATTTTGAGGAGGAATGAAAATAATTTTGCTCGTGTTTTAAGGCTGGATTTTTTGGTATAGTTATCAACAGTGGTTTTCCAGTGTAAAGGTCTCTACTTCATCAAAACATCTAAACTGTGCTTCAGGGCACTCCCTCCATTTTCTTTCCAAGAGTTTATAGATAACAGAAACTTAGAAACAGACTTTCGTGAATTGCCCAGGTTACTAGAGCGAAAGCAGCCAGTGGCCACGAGGAAAAAGTGCATTTTAGACAGTTAAGGTTTCAGACCTTCGGGCTGTTCCTAAGTGACCACAAGGGACCATCCTACCTTAAACTTTCTTGCATCCTGGTCGGTTAGTGTAGTTTTGATTGAAGAAAGAAAAGGTCCCAGTGTCCCGAGACTGAAATTGAGAACTTGGTCCGGCAGTAACTTGGAGTTAACAGCTCACTACCTGCCTTGCTTTTGGCCCCTTAGCTGTGCAGTCTGGGGTGGAGAGTTGCTCTGCTTGCTAGCTAGCTGATCTAGCTAGCTGTGGAGAGACTGGCCCCGTAGAATGGGCAGAGCATATAAAAGGTGGTTTCCAGCTCCCTGTAGTCCGATTCCAGGCTTTCAGCTTTTCTTTCCCTACATGCTCCTTGCTTCGGTCTTCTTTCTTCTCCCTGTTCTGTTTAACCCTGTCATATTCCTGACCTCTGTCATGAACATTGAGGGACTGAACATTCCCAACAGACAGCGGCTTCCAGGTGTTGGGGAAATGGCGCTTTCGTCCTTGTTAAATCTCCCCTCGTGCGTTTTCCTTGCTGGAGCAGACTGGATGACCCCTTGAAAACACCCGGAGACTCGCTGATTATATAGCGACCCTGAGTTCTTTTATTTGATCTCTTGAATTAGCTTGATTTGCCCTGGCAACGCCGGGCCCGGTTGCTCTGTAAGGCATGGCGTGCTTCCCTAAAGGACGGGCTTGCTGTGTGCACTGGGGCTGACATGGCTTGTGGAGATGATCTTTCTGATGCTCAGAATGAGGCTTAATGACGGAAGAATCCCAGATTGCTTGCTGCAAGTGCAGAGCTGGCTAGGCAGCAGTGTTTGGGAAAACTAGTGAGATAACTTTTCGTACAAATGAACTGGGAACTCTTGACAGCTCCCCCCAGAGACTTAGGAAATTAGCTTTCCCATCCAGAGGGACTTCAAGGGTGGGGGGGGGGGGCTCCGGAATTGTTTCTCTCTCCTAAAGTGAGAGATGGAAACATTTCTCAGGGTGTCTTCAAAGCACAGAAGCAAACAAGGGTGCTGTTTGTGCTGCTAAATGCCCACATTAAGGCAGCGCAGAAGGCGGTCAGAGCACCGTTTTGAAACAGGCTATCAGAGGTATGCAGTCTTGGTGAGGATAGTTCATTTCTCGAGGTCTTCCTAGTAGCGCCACTTTTAAAATGACTTTATTTTTTTTCAGCAATTCACTACACAGGTATGGCAGAGAACCTGATGTTAAAGCCTTCTCAGGGAGTTACGGCCTCTGCGCCCCACTCCTATCCCACCCCCCACCCTGCCCCCTGGAGTACACTTCCATCCGAGGTTCTCGGTCCTCTAGGCCATGGCAGTGAAGAGCATTCTTTAGATTGAAATAGCAGTGCTATGTTAGGGTCGCAGGGGTATTCCCCATCTCTGACTTGTGCCTGTATGAGTAGCCCAAGAGGGATCTGGTCCCTTTCACAGCTTCCGTGAGTGTCTTAAGTTTCATTCTTTTTTGTTTTGTTTTGTTTCTGTTTTTGTTTTTCAAGACAGGGTTTCTTTGTAGCTTTGGGAGCCTGTTCTGGAACCAGCTATTGTAGACCAGGCTGGCCTCGAATTCACAGGGATCCGCCTGCCTCTGCCTCCCTAGTGCTGGGATCAAAGGCCTGTGCCACCACCACCTGACTTAAGTTTCATTCTTTTACTGGCCTTTTCTCTCCTGTATCTCACCATCTTGCATCTCAACTAAAAGGCAGTGAATGTGTCCTGGGACCTCCTGCAGAACTCTCTTGCTGGTTTCCTTTGGACGTTCGTGGCCTTCTCCCCAGTTGTCTGTGGTGTTTCCTAACCTGCTGCAGACTTGATGCACACTTCACGTGTGCAGCACACTTAGTAACACATCGTTGGTTTCTGGGCTGTGTTATTGAGGTTGGTAATGAAATCAGAATCCTTAGCCTATGCTCAGAACCCTACCACACCATACCTAGCCTGGTCCCTAGGTCTTCCAGACAGCGAGGGAATGTGATCTGGTGGCCTCATTTGGTAAATTCTCTGGTCAGGCGAGTCCCCGTAGTGAAACCTAAAGACAGAAACAAACCGTGGAATTCCTTTATAGCCCTTTACACATCCTGAAGGTAATCTTACGTAATCCTTTCTGTGTACCTGCCTTAGACTTCCTGGAGCCACCACCCCCCTCCCTGCCCCAGCCATGTGGTGGGCTGCCCAAATGGCTTTTGTAGTTTTGATTTATGGTCTCACTGTGTAGCCTATGCTCTCCTCAGACTGATTCTTCTGCTGCAGCCCCCATCATGCTGGGATTGCAGGTGTGCGCCGTCGTGCCTGGCTCCAGTGTTTGATTTTTCAATGGATAAGGCTGCCCATGTCAGCCTGTTGTCACTGCTCCGGCCAATGCACTGCTATTTTTGCTAGGAAGTAGATATTTGGTCAGTGCCCTTCTTTCTGCTGTCTGTACTCTAATGTTTTTAAGGAAAGAAGGTTCAGGTTGGCTGGGTGGTGGTGGTGCACACACCTTTAATCCCAGCACTCGGGAGGCAGAGGCAGGCAGATCTCTGAGTTCGAGGCCAGACTGGTCTACAAGAGCTAGTTCCAGGACAGGCTCCAAAGCCACAGAGAAACCCTGTCTCGAAAAAAACCAAAACAACAACAAAAAAGAAGGTTCAGGTTTACTCAGTTCAATTTCATGTTGAAGATCCATAATCTGAAATGCTGAGTGTGCGAATTTCAGGACTTCATTTTTCTTCACAGCTGAATAGTATTCCACGTTGTCACTAACTGTTCATCTGTTGAAGGACATTTAGGTTGTTTCTGTTTCCTAGCTATTCCAAATAGGGTAGCAATAAGCGTGGCTGAACAAGAGTCTGTGGAGTAGGATATGGAGAGTCCCCTGGGCATGTCCCAAGGAATGTACAGCTGTGTCACACGCTAGATTTATGTGTAGTGGTTTTTTTTTTTTGTTTTTGTTTTGTTTTGTTTTTGAGGATTCTCTACCGATTTTCAGAGGGGCTGCACCTCTTTGCATTTCCACCAATAGTGGGTGAGGGTTGCTCTTTCCCCATGGTCTCGCCAGCTTTTGTTGTCAGCTGTTTTGATGATCTTGGCCATTCTGATTAGGGTGAGATGAAGTCTCAAAGCGTTTTTTTTTTTTTTTTTGAGAAAGCACTACCAAGCTGAAGGCTTTTCGAGCCCTGACACGATGCCATAAATGGAGAATTCCACCCTTGACCTTGTGACAAATTGTCCAAATTCAGGTGGACTAGACATACTTCCTAAGATTAGGCTCAGTGCACATATAAAGTGGATATGAAACACATGAGTTTCTTGTTTTGACTTGGATGCTATTCCTCCAAGGTGTGACGTTTGCAGGTTGTAGATCGGAACAATAATAAATAACTAATTTATCAGCAGGATAAATAGAACTTAGCTCAGGATTTCTGGCTGGGGGTGTGGAATAGAATGCACATACTTCAGAGGCTTACACACTTCTGGCCCCGAACAGGTGGATGAGGGACGTTCAGCCTGTATTGAAATTTCTTCTTTTAAGATGGTTTGAGGAAATAGATGAATTGGCTAACCAGTTGTTCAGAAAACCTAACCTTCCACATAATGAGATCAGAATAAGATATTAATGTGGTTTAGAGTTTACAAAGTCATTGTTGCGTGCTTACTATTTAGTGTTATGCATGGAGTGGCATAGTTGGGTCTGACTCTCATCTGTTTGAAAAGATTGGGATCTAGGACAATGCCAGGCATTATAGATCTAGACTTAGGTGTTCTTACTCAGTGCCCTGTCACCGCTCAGTATGCAACAGATGAGGCCACAGTGTCACTGAGTCCTGGAGTATTGTCATAGCCCTTGGGTGTTGTCTTGGTTACAGTTTCTATTGCTGTGATGAAACACCATAACCAAGAACAAGTTAGGGAGGAAAGGACTTGTTTGTTTATTTACTTATTTATTTGGCTTACATTTCCACATCACAGTTCATCATTGAAGGAAATCAGGACAGGAACTGAAACAGGGCAGGAACCTCAAGGCAGGAGCTGATTGCTGCAGAGGCCATGGAAAGGGCGCTGCTTACTGGCTTGCTACCCATGGCTTGCTCAGCCTGCTTTCTTGTACTACCCAGAACCACCTTCGGTGAGCTGGGCCCTCCCACAAATCTATCCTGTGCTGAATTGCAGGTATGTAGAGACGTGGTTGGGGCAGTGCACATGCGGGCTCACTTGGAAGAAGAACCATTTGTGTGGCGGCAGACGTGAGATAATGGCAGTGACTTTGTGTCCTCGCTTCACTTTTAGGAGCCAGAGCTGCTTCGAAAGTCTCCCTATGTGTCCAGTGCATTCGTTCCTGCTTAGTGTGTGTTTGGTCTGCTTGATCTTTTGTAGTAGAAGGCTACACACTAGGTGGCTGAAGCAACAACGAATTTACTAAGCATTCTGGGAGCTGCAAGACCAAGTTATCATGCTTCCTGGTGCGGCATGCTTCTCTTGCTAGTATTCTTGTCTCTAACCCGCACACATTTATTTATTGATTTGTTGATGATTGATTGATTAGGTGTCTCTGCTGTGTCTTTGTTGTCTTAGGAAGGTAGCAATTCTATTAGATAACTCCTATTGCCAGTTATAACTGTAGTCTTCCCCAGTTGCAATGTTTCTTTTAATTATATGTTTGTGAGTGTGTGCTGTGGCTATGTATGTGAGTGCAGGGGCCTAAGGGGACTAGAAGAGTGTGTTGGATCCCCTGAAACTGGAGTGTTAGAGTCAGTTCTGAGCTGCCTGTCATGGGTGCTGGGACCCAAACTCGCCCTCTGCAAGAGCAGTCTGAGCTCTCAACCAGTAAGCATCGCTCCGTTCCCAATGTGATAATATTGCTGCTTTTGAAGATGGGATCTCACTGTGTATCTCTGGCTGGCCTGGACCTCGCTCTGCAGACCATGCTGGTCTCAAACTCACACAGAGACCCTCCTGCCTGTGCCTTACAGGTGCTGGGATTAAGGGCATACTCCACCACACCAGGTCATTCAATTATCTCCTTTTTTGTTGTGTTTTATTTGTTGAGGCAGGGTTTCTCTGTGTAATAGTCTGGCTGTCCTGGAACTCGCTTTGTAGACCAGGCTGACCTGGAACCCAGAGAGGGTCGCCTGCCTCTGCCTCTTGTGTGCTGGGATCAGAGGTGTTCTTCATCACTCCCAGTTTCAAAATATCTTCTTTAATGTTCTGTATCCAGATATGTTTGGCCTTCAACATCTGTGGATTTATTTATTTATTTATTTATTTATTGCTAACTCCAAAACTTTAGTCTGTACTAAATATACACACAGTATTTCTTAATACAGTTTCCTTACCATTGACGTTACTGGATGATCTAGAATGTTTCAGAATATGTGGGATGAAGTGCATAGGTGATGGTACAAAGATTGTGTGATGCTGTTAACAGAAGTGATAGAAGCATCTGAGGATTTGGGTACCCCGGGGGCTCTGGAACCAGTCTTCCGCGATACTGATGGAGGATTGTATCGTTATTTGGGGGGTTAGGGCTTCAGCATGTGAATCTGGGGCTACAGGTCCCATCTGTCACAGTGTAACACTGTGTTCTCAAATGGCTGATTTTAGGACAGGCGGTTGCTTTCAGCACCCAGACCTGGAATCTGTTTATCTTTGTCTGAGGACAACTGCCAGGGACTGTTTCAGAATAGCGAGGAGTAAAAAGAGACTGTCAGCTCATTGAGTCTAGCCCTCAAATCCCACGGCAGGCAGGGAGGAAGCCTTGGCACTGGCCTTTGAGGCTTTAAACAGAGCGATTAAAGACAGAAAGGCTTGACTCAGTCCATTATGGATGCTTGCCCTCACCGTGTGGTTTGGCTGTGGGCACTTGCTGTGTTTTGCTTGTGCGTGTGTCCCCCGCCCCCTACGAGGACTTTGATAAATCCCGTGGATGGTGGGTTTTTGTATGAGGAGGAAAGCGTCTGCTGACCCCTGAGAGTGAAGTGTGGGGCAGGGAATGCCACTTCAGTGGCAGTGCTGTGGGCATGTGAGCCGGTGAGTGCCCTCTCTGGGCTGTGCCTGGTGAGGCTCAGTGAGACATCCATACCTTCATCTGTGTCTTCACCGCCAAGGCCAGTCTGTTGTTCCCAGTGACCCCATTGGAGGGTGGGGCTTTCTAGCCATCCATATAGCTCTGTTAGCCCATGCTTCCTGTGTCGCCTCTTTTTGTGGTTGTTGTTCATTTGCTTGCCCGTCCATTTGTTCAGAGAATCAGCTATCTTTCCTAATTACTTTCTGAAACTTCCAGTGTCTCAGGCTGCACTATCTCCTGACCTGCCTTGCCCCGTGGTGCTATCCTCTTCATCTATATCGGCTCATTCATCTGTGAATCCCTCCTTGGCCCCCCAGTCTGGTTATCAGCCCTGTTGATTCTGCCACCCCCTCCCCCCGAAAGTTTGCCTTTCTGTGAAACTCTGCTCTATTCCTTTTCCTTTGACGTTGACATCAAAACAGATTCTAATCACTCCTGCCCATCTGTTTGCTCATTGTCCCCTAGCTAAGTCAGTTGTGGCCATCCTCTTTCATATGGTGACTCTCCGCCGCCCCAGGCTCCATGTGTGAAGATGTTGTAAGCCCCTGGTGTTACACACGCAGACGTGCCTCTGTTCTCCAAACCTCCCTCTCCCCTAAGCTACCGCTGGCTGTAACCACACCCGACAGTGGTGTGCTCAGTCTGGTAAGGAGCTGCTCCTAGACACCGCTGTCCACTGGGGCTGTTCAGGGCACACCCTCGACTGCCGCGCTCCTGGGTGACTGTGGCTCTGCCCACAATGCAGCTGGAGCCTGGCTCTTCTTTACGGCAAGAGAGATTGTCTGCAGAAAGCACCATGGGTATGTGCCTTTTAACGCAGAGTGTCGCCCTGTGAATTCCTCTTGAAGCCGTCAGTTGTCAGGAGCTGTGCTGTCCCATTGGAATGCCATGGGAGTGACCAGTGCCAGCCCCAGATGCGACTTTAAGTGTTCTCAGGGCCACATTAAAAATATAAAAGGAAACAAGTGTTTTTCTTTACCCATTATATCTGAAGTGTATTATGTGTAAAGTATGTATGTATCTAATAATATATGATCTTTATAAGACATGATGTATAATTAGATTTTCCTTGTTGTGAAGGCTTCAGAATTCAGCACACATGGTATAGTTACAGCATGGTATAGTTACACATGGTATAGTTACACCTTTTCCTTTTCCTTCTTGGTGCAGTTCAGCTGGCCCCATAGCTGCACGGTTGGGGAACTTGGGGGCACACTTTCCATGGTGTATGCTTTTTTTTCCAGGTGAAGATAGTTAAAACTGGTAGTTAGGACTGCAGAAACAGTTTAGGGTAATGATGGTGAGGCAATGATTCCACTTTTCTTTGGATGTACAGCAAATTAGTGTGAGGAATGTTTCTCTAAAACATTTTAGGGGACTAAAATCGTATTGGACTAAAAAGTACACACAGAGACACGCACACATATCATCCGTGTCCTATGTGTGTTTTACAAATCTTTTTAAAAAGCGTTTTTAATGCCGGAGATTAGAGATGTAAAATGCCAATGTAAAATAAGTTCTTACATATTTCTGATCAGTGCTAAGTACTTAATCTGTATATGGGTATAGAAGCTAAAATTATATTCTTGAGTGTTTTTTTTTAGTGCACGTGCAGACACACACATACACACACACACACACACACACACACACACACACACACACACACAAGCGCTGCACCAGACATTGTAATTGCTGTTGTTAAGAACATTATAGACAATAACTCATTGAACCTTCACCAGACCTGAGTCTGCCTTTTATTTTGGGAAGAAAAGCAAGGGCACTGGGTTGGCCGCCTGATGTCACAGCCACTCAGCTGGTAGTCTGGGACCACTGTTCTCACCACCTCACCCTCTAAGTTAGGCCACCATCCCTGCGTTAAGATGTGTCCAAGATGCATGAAACAGAACATAAACTTTTTGTTTTAATTTTTTCTTTCTTTCTTCCTTCCTTTCTTTCTTTCTTTCTTTCTTTCTTTCTTTCTTTCTTTTTTTCTTTCTTTCTTTCTTTCTTTCTTAAAGATTTCTGTCTCTTCCCCCCAGCCGCCTCCCATTTCCCTCCCCCTCCCCCAATTAAGTCCCCCTCCCCCAATTAAGTCCCCAGCCCAAAGAGCAATCAGGGTTCCCTGCCCTGTGGGAAGTCCGAGGACCACCCACCTCCATCCAGGTCTAGTAAGGTGAGCATCCAAACTGCCTAGGCTCCCACAAAACCAATAGGTACAGTAGAATCAAAAACCCATTGCCATTGCAGAACATAAACTTTCATGATAGAAAACTGCTGAAAGAAAAAATCATTGGTAGGGAGTGGAGCTTAGGTACAGATTTATTCTGGAAACTTCTTGGCTACATGTGAAGGAGGCTCTGGACTTTGGAAGGACTCGACGAATAAGTTCTCCGGTGGCCTTGAAGAGGTGACTGTGAAGGGTTACCCCGTTCTCCTGACTGTTCCTTGGTGCCTATCTGACACGAGTGAAGCTCTTGAAGATTTCCAGGTTGGCTTTGATATCTTTTCTAGTCAGAGAGGGCGGGGTTGCTGCTTAGGCTTAGTCCGCATTCTTGGAAGCAGCTGCTACCAAGTCCCCACGGAACTATGGCACTGGCTGCCATTCCAGGAGAGCGCCTGTACCAGACCTTCCCAAACTTGGCCGGTAGTGTTTGGCGTGCCCTTGGGGTTATCAGGAGGCTTTTCCAGGCGCAGATGAAAGTGCCTGGAAATAATACCATCTGTCCACGTCTCTATCGATCTTCCTTCAAGGATGTGCCTCAATTTAGTGGTGTATGAATTCCGGCTGAGCATTTCAGGATGTCTGTTACGTCAACAAATATTTTAATTATATCACTTATTTTAATTATATCACGTAGGAAGCCTGGCTGCAGAGGCATTTACTGCCTGTTTTCCCTTGCCTCCTTCCCTCAGCTGGGCCCATTTTATGGATAATCACTTTATAAGCTTGTATGAAGCCTGTATGTATGAGGAGGGCCAGTCAGAACTGGTAATAAAGTGTTCTTACATTACTGTCTGTGATAGGAGCCGGCTTGATGTTGACATAACGCACAAGTTATATTAGTGTTTTTAAGTTTAAAAGCATTTTATTTATCTGTGTGTCTGTCTATTTAAGGCAAGAAATAAAGGGTTCGGGGAGTTACATTAGAAATTTTTCAGAATCTTGGTATGGGTGAGCAGTGAATTTAAAGAAACAGACTCTGCAGAAGCTAGCAGGCTAGATAGTATAATGGGCCTTTTCCTTCTCGTGAATTCCCCTTCTGCGCTTTTGGGGTTTCCCTTAATTTCTTCATTCTTGTGTGCGCTTCAGCGCAGCCAATGGGCTTTTCTACGTGGTCTGTCCACCTGGGTTCACACACTCTCTTTATGTCCTTGTTCGTGGTCTCCCTAGGATGTAGCCTGCTTGACTTTAGAAGACAGACTCTTAGCCCCTCTGATCAGTCCTCTGCTTTGCCTGGGCGGAACTGAAGCGTGTTTGATGAACCACTTGTGGGTCAGGAGTCTCGGCGTTCTTTTCAGACTTGATCGTGCCGTGTCCGGCTACACACCGTCATCCAGAGAAAAGCCGAGTCTGTCTTTTGTAGAAGTGGATTCTCTTTTCATGAATGTGTCTAGTGGGGGCCAGAGTTCCATGCTTAAGGGAGAAAATAGGTGTTTGAACATGCTGCATGTTAGTTTATGCTCAGTTTTCTAGTCATTCTTGGATCTGGTTTGCTATTGGATTGGATTGGGAAATAGAGGCAATCTGCTTTTGCAAATCCAAAATTACTTTTCCCCCCAAGGTTAATATCTTGAAAAACTGATGGAGGTTTGAACATCCTCAACCCCTATCTTTCAAACACATTGGTAATGTCTGGAGACATTGTTGTTATGTTTTGGGGTGCTGCAGGTGGCTAGTAGGTGCAGACTGGGGTGTTGCCATCTTATAATACATAGGCCTGTCTCCACAGCCAAGAATTCATTGGCTCAGAATGTCCTTAGTTAATCAGTCTTGAGGTGAGCGAGTGCTGTTCTCTCTCCATTTAAGTTGGTGACAGTAGACGGCATGCACAGTTGCTTTTAGGAGACCGATTTCATTCTTTAATCAACACAGTGACGATAATGCATGTTTAGAACTTCCGAGCACTGTTTGTCCATCTGTGCTGTCAAGTGTGTAAAGGAGCCTCTTCTGTGCAGTTGGCTTGTTTTGTCTGGAGTAACGTTAAAGTTTGTCGGTTTGCTTATCTGTGTCCCCTCAGCACGTTTGTGCCGCACACCTAGGAAGGAACTGGTTGTTGCATCCTGACACCTGGCTGGGATGTGACTCGAGTCCATTGCTCTCAGAATGCCCACTGATGTGGGAGTGGTGGAGGGCCCTTTTATCACTTCCTTACACGAAGGCTAATCAAAGACATCTGCTTTCTTAGAAACTTGACACTGCTGATTACCCCGAGAGATGTGTTTATTACTGAAGTTCACGGACTGCAGGGCTCAGCCTCGGTTTTGAGCTGGGCGCATGCGTTCGTGTTTGAATGTTTGATGTCTGTACAGTCCTTACTCTCTTCAAAGGAGAGAACACAAATACCACAAATTAGACCTTAGGAAGGAAAAGGAAAGGGAAAATTCTAATTTGGCTGTTAGTTGCTGACTCCCAGCGTCTACAGAACTACCGATTAGCCAGCCTAGGATATGATGACTGTCTGAAGCCCTTTCCCTTTGTAAATAGGCTCTTTCTTGATCTAGCAGGGAGAAAAAAAAAAAAAAAAAAAGAATCCTTGAAATGTGGAGGAGGCCGGCCAGTTGGAGTTGCTTTATCCCGAGAGCTGTCTGTTTTGCACTGACTATTTCCTGTCCTTGTTCTCCTCCTCTTTTGACTTAATTTCTTATCATTCTTCCTGTTCTGCTGCTAGGATAAATACAGTAGCGAAAACCGATGCAATTTCGAAGTTCCGAGAGCCTTAAGAGCGTAGTCCATCTTTTCTTCAGTCCTGCCTCGGGTGGTTGACGATCCTCGGGAAACTTAATGGTAACTCTTGGGGAACACCAGGCACTTTGGAATTTACCCTGTGCCGATTAGTCTGTTTCACTTTTTGTTGCTTGTGGTCTGGTCAGTGTCCTTTCTTCTTCCAATGAGATTGGATGTTTTGTATGTAGATGAGGAAAGTACCCAAACTGGTCCGTGGGTTCCCAGCCGGGACTGGCTCTGTGGAGGGAGCTCTGCAGTGTGGCGATCTTGTGGCTGCTTCTGAAAGCTGCTGGCCCTGTCCTCCCTTGTGGCGTATCTCCTTCAGCCCTTAAGCATCTGCCTTAGGTGGGGATTTCTTGACTTTTCATTATACTTCGAGCTGGATTAAATCATATCCTTCAGAATTTGATTAATAGGCTTATCTAAATTTGAGAGTCTGAAGTCTTGATTCATAGAGCGGAGGGCCTCTACTGCTGATTGGGCTAGTTACAAAGTTCTTTCTACGTTCTCTTGATACCTGTCCTGTTTTGTGAAACAAGGGGTTGCCACAGTGTTCTTTGAGTCCACTGCCTTTGGGGCTTTTAAGAGTGGTGTAGTCTTTAGTTGCGAGAATGTGTCGTCAAGCAGCCTGGATAAATGATTTAAATAGATACCGAGACCTG
This sequence comes from Alexandromys fortis, assembly GCF_014885135.2. NCBI lineage: Eukaryota > Metazoa > Chordata > Mammalia > Rodentia > Cricetidae > Alexandromys > Alexandromys fortis. The sequence continues at coordinate 4,336,798 of NW_026067998.1, forward strand.
CTACTTGTATCAGATCCTGGATGGTGGTTAGGACTGTAAGTGGGTAGGTGTGGAGGTGGCAGAGCTGTGTTGTTTTTCCTGACCTGGCCTGTGTGGTGGACTCCTGGTAGGGTTGTATTGTGAGTAAGTTCACTGAGTGAATGTTTATCGATACCCCTATGTGCCAGGGCTCTGGGAGCCAGAGACGTACTACCCTTGGGGAGCCTGGAAACTAGCCTGGAGATCTTCCAAGTTCAGCCATCTAATTCTTTTAACAAGTAATTAAAATCACCTTCCTCACGTTTTGTGTTGGAGGTGACACCACAGAAAGTCTCTCCCACCCTCTGCAGCCCCAGTAGAAATGTATTTTAAATATTTTGGAGGATGATAATGCTTTCCCAAGGTTCTTCGGAAATGGAGGCTAGGATAGTCGCTTGAGTGGAGTTGTTCGTGACCGCTGGTGGCTACCCCAGCACCCTCACTTTCTCCTGGCCCTCTTTCAGGGGCCCAGGTGAGAGTCAGGCCGTCTGTTTGCACACAGTGAACTCTTGTGTTTTCGTTCAGCTAACCCTGTTCTTTTCAGATAATATAAACTCAGCTTGTCTATTGTTTCTTTACTTTAAAAAAATCACTAAGACTACTTATTGCTGCTTTTAGCCTAAGCCAGCAGTCAGGTGGCACACAGGTAACTTATTTTATGTTTTAGTTGATAGTGGTGTAAATGCATTTCCTCCCATTTTATTTTTGTTTTTATTTATGGTTTTTAAGACAAGGGCTCACTATGCAGCCCTGCTGGTCTGGAACTCACTATGTAGACAAAGCTGGCTTCAGACTTGAAGATCGCCCCCCCCCCCCTTTGCCTCTTGAGTGCTGGAATTAAAGGCATGGATCACCAGAGCTGGCTCATGACCTCACTTTCTTGTTTAGAGCAGTGGATGTGGCTGATGAGCCCCGTGTGGCCATTGGAAAGGCCTGTTTTGTTTTCCCCCTAGGTCTGATTTGGAAATTCTTTCCTTTGGAACTTGAAACTGTTTCTTACTCTAGTATGAATGTTGCTTTTTGCCTGCCGGTTGCACCTAGGGCCTCCTAAAAACCTTCTTTTGTGTTTGTAAAGGCTCCTAGTGCCCAGATCACAAAGGTGTTCTGAAGGTGAGGCGTTACAGAACTCTTTTCCAGCAGTGGACAGAGGTCGCCTTTCATGTCTAAGCTCTGATTAGCATAGGAAAACAAACTAGTGTTGCCTGTCAGTGTACGTAGGACCATGATCACTGATGACTAGTTCATGCTGAAGCAACCCCATCTCCTTTGGCTTTGGTGACATGGATTATTGTCATTTGTGAAATGCCGTAATTATTAATGACAGACTGTAGTTGAGGCTTCGTGTTTCTTTTGGACTTAATTTGAGAGTAAGCCAAGTTTAGTTTGGAGATACGAGGTTTGTGATGGGATTAAAGGTAGAACAATGCTTGGGTTCCTGGTTTTGGACCTTGAGAAGGAGAGCATTTTTACTAAGTCCTTGTTCAGTTTCATCGAAGGGTATACGTTTGCTCATACAGTCTGTTTTATCGTTTGTGTATCCCACTACACATAGTATGTTCTGTTGGATTTCAGTCATGTAAAAACCTCATTCCATTGTATTAAACTAAGCAGTAATATCTGTCTTATCCTTTTATCTTTCTTTTCTTTGTTTTTAATTTGCAAAATTGGTATTAAATTCTGAACCTAGAGTCAAGAGCCTTGAGCCTGCTGGGCAAAGGCCCTCCCACGGAGCAGTATCTCCAAGCTTTTTATTTTCTTGAGTACCTTGATTCACTAGTTTTTTTTTTTTAAATCAAAGTACAGTTTGTTACTGTTCAAAGTCTACCATGGTTCTTTGTGCACATGCGTGTATTTTATAATTTACATGATGTCCACCACTCTCTAAGGATCCCCCTATATTGCACAAGCTAGCTGTAAATTTGCTTTGTAGCCCAGGCTTGAACTGGAGATCTTCCTGTTAGCGGGCCCTGTGGGCTGGAATTACAGGGGTGTACCACCGTACCCACCCACACCTATTAGGATATTTTCAGATAAGGGGAACATACCCAGCACGACTTCTCCTCACTTCATTTGAGTGGCATTCCTGTAGGGCCCGGGTCACATGGAACGATCAGAGTTGATAGGTGTCAACAAAAGCCTGTGCTGTGTTTAGGGTTTTATAATTAATACCTACTTTGCTTTTCTGTCTCGGGACCCCACATTCCCTTTGATCCTGTCATTCTAGTTTCTGTGGCCTGGCGTGGTTTCCAAAGCCTGGTTGGTTACCTGGGGTGGTTCCAAGGACATTGGGCAGGTGTTTTGAGCGTGATTTAGTTTCCTCGTGATAAGATTGGAGTTGTGGGTCGAGAGGTGAAGTTCCATGCTCTCCATATCAAGGGTCATGCCCTATTTCATTCTTGTTGCTATGCTAGAACGCTGACAAAAAGCAACTTGCAGCGGCAGGGCAAGGGATTGCATTTCATCTTACAATTCAAGATTATGATTCTTCATTTGGGGAGGGTCAAGGCAGGAACTTGCAGGAGCTAGTCGCATCCCCGGTTGAGAGCGGAGAATCAGTTCATGCTTACTGCTCAAGCTTGTTGCTTGTCACTGCCGTTCAGGGCCCAGCCAGGAAGCGGTGCTACCCACGTTCTGGCCCCCCTTCCCACTTCACTTAATTCTATTAGGAAAGATCTCCCACGGGTGTGCTCACAGACCAAGACTTTCTTCTTCCCCGGGCGGTTTTAGATCGTGTCAAAGTGACAGTTAAACCATCGTAGGTATATGCCGTCAGCATGGTTTGCAACTGTTAACCTCAGTCACCTGGTTGAGGTACAGGTTTCTCTAATGTTGATCTTTTTCCCTTCTTTCCATCCCTGGTCTTTGGGAAAAGTCATTTTTGGAGCCTGTTGTTGTGCTCTTCCACCTGGAATGGTTCTGTGCCCCGTAGCTGTTTGGAAGTCTTCACGGGAGATGCTGACCTGTGCAGCTTGCGGGAGATGATTTGAGTGACTGTAGAAGGCGTGACAGCGTGGCTCCTGGGCGCTGGTGGTAGAGGAGGTGGGAGAGCGGTGCTTTATCATAGTTCTAGAATGTGGTTCCCGCATGTGGAGAAGTGTGAATTCTCGGGGCCTGCTTTTGGACGTAACGACTCCTTCCTCTGAGACAGATTGATCTGGAATTGTGTTGAGCGAGTTCCCCAGGTGATTCCGATCTGCGTGGAAAGTTGTGCTGTGGATTAGCACTTTGCTCTTGTGCTCGCCCTGTGCTGCTGTGTATACTGAGTCCCGGGGCTCCACGCAGAAGCTTTTATCTTCCCTGCCTGTGCGGGCTAGTCTTACGTCAGCTTGACACACACAACTAGAGTTATCTGGAAGGAGGGAACCTCAATTGAGAAAAATGCCACTGTTAGATCCAACTGCACGGTATTTTCTTAATTAGTGATCGATGGGGAGGGCCCAGCTCAGCGTCGGCGGTTCCATCCCTGGGGTTGTGGTCTTGGGTTCTGTGAAAGCAGGTCAAGCACGCCATGGGGTGCAAGCCGGTAAAGCAGCACCCCTCCATGACCTCTGCATCCGCCCCTGCCTCCAGGTTCTTGTCCCAACTTCCTTTGATGATGAACAGCGATACAGAAGTGTAAGCCCAATAAGTAAATAAACCCTTTCCTCGCCAACTTGAGTTTCATCACAGCAAGAGAAACCCTAAGTAAGACGCTGCCCCTCCCACAGTTTCTGGCGCCTCGAACTGACTCCCCCCTTTATGAGCCTGTGGTCCCTTTCTTTCTAGATAGACAGCTTCACTTCTCGGTTTGGTGGTTTCAGATTTGCAGTAGAGGAAGACACTGAATGACAGCTCTGAGATCTACAGACCTCTGAGACAGTCTGGGCCAGGGAATGGAGGTCCTGAAATGCTAAGTCCGCCGGAAAGCAGTTTCATTTCAGGGGAGAAGGGACGCTCAGACCCCATGTGGATGGTGTTCAGGTCAGTCAGAAACTCCTACCCAGAGGGTGTGCTGTGAAATAGCTTTCTGACTCCGAGGCAGATCCTTGATTGAAGTAGGTGGACAGCGGCCTAAAGTGGCTCTGCAACCTTGGGGACCGGGTGGCCCTTGACTCAGGTGCTGCCTGTGGAGGCTCTGGGTAGGAATAGGGTTGGCACAGTGGTCCAGATCTGGTGCTGAGACCAAGTGCCTCCAGATAAAGAGCCTGCTTGCTATGTGTTGCCATGTGATGTGTCTGTTAAGTCTGCCCCGGGCCTGCTCTGGCTTCCTTTCCTACCCAGCCTGCAGAGCTAGGGCAATCCCCTGGTCCAGGGCTGTGGGAGGCTTTGAGTATGCTCTGGGCAGGAGTTAGCTCAGAAGGGGGAGCATCTTGAAGACAGCCTTTTTTTCTCCATTGGCTTACTGATCTGCAGTTCTAGAGCTGTCTGCTTTTGGGGGTGCCGGGAGAAGAGTGCTTGGCCCTTCTCTTGAGTGCATACAAGGTCATAGCCAAAGCCTGTAGCTTCTGTTCCCTTGATCCCCCAGCAGTGATGTTTGAGTGTGAGGTCAGGGAACAGGTGACTCCTCTGCATATCCAGAATGTCACAGGTTGCGGAGCCTCCCTACATTTATACGAATATTACGAATGGCTCTGTATTTGCATATTAAAATGACTCAGTACAAATTCAGGGATGTTTTTGAACTTGTTTATTTGACACACACACACACACACACACAGACTGACTGACTTTGTTTTTAAAAGGGGTCTCCCTGATTTACTGACAAAGATTCAAACTTTTCCTCTCATGAAAATTCCCAAGACTGAGATTGCAGAGCGTGTATCACTGTCTAGATTTCTGGTGTTATTTGTTTAGTTTTTATTTACTTATTATTTGAGACAAGGTCTTTCTATGCAGCCCAGACTACGTAGACCTGACTGGTTTTGAACTCATAGTAATCGGCCTGCCTCTGCCTCCTGAGTGATGGGACTATAGGTGTGGGCCATCACACCTGGCTCTGTTTGTCATTTTGTTTTGTTTGTTTTGTTTTTAAAAGAAAAATCAGCAGTAGTTAGCGATTATAACTGTGAATCTCAGTGGCTTTGTATGGAAGTCTCTTGACTTCTTGACATTTATGGGCTGGGGAACGTTCAGGGCTGGTTTGTGGAACTGCCTGCCTTGGGGCTTTCCTGTCACACGGGGCTGCTGGAAGCCCCAGATGGCCTGTGGGAGGGATCTGGGCCAGGGGCTTCTCTATTATCTCCTCGATTCAAACCAGGGGAGGCCTGGCCTGAGGATGCAGCTTCCTGTACACGTTGGGCAGGCTTGGGGGTAGGCGGGACAGGCCTGTGGTCAGAAGTCTCCTCACCTCAGCCTTCCCTTAGAGTCAGAACAGTTCGGAAACTCTTCTCTGAAAACCAGCTCCTCTGTGCTCCAGCCCTGAATTTGGGATCTAAAGGTTTGTTAAACCAGGTAGTGGGGACCAGAGGGTGAGGGAGGGCTGATGCAATACAGGGTTCAGGTTTAATTTCCAGAGAAGGGTCCTTAGCCCACCCATACCCCTCTGCTGATGACCTCAGAGGTGTTTCGTCTTGAGATGGAAAAAAGCAAAAACAAAACAGGCATTTTTATTTTGTTCAGCGTCTAGTTCATATATAGTATCTCCTTCAAGTGTGGCTCTAGTGGCAGAGTCTGCAGCTTTTGCACTTCCCAGGGACATGATGGCTGTATGCTGAAGACAGACCCTTTTCTGCCTTCCTTTGACCTCTTGTTAGGTCTGCCTGCCACTCTCTCCTGTTGTTCACTGTGTGCATAAAGAAGCCCGGTGGTGACTGTATCAAGTCTGGTTTTTGAATCCCAAGTTATTAACTGTTCTGATATTTAAAAATAGCCTAAAACCAAAACCATTTAAAACTGGGGGACTCTTGAGGAGGAGTCTTCAGCCTCGGTATTGTATCACTGGAAAAAAAAAATCAGCAGTCCTTAGAGATTGGTAGATGCACAGGGCACGGGAAGACCCGCCTGTCTAGAGCCAGCATCATCCTGTCCTGTCCTTCCATGATGATGATGCCCCTGCCACTGGCCAGAGGCGCTCTGCCTAGGCCCTACAGGAAAGCGGCTCAATTTTGTCACCTAACAGAACTCTTTCCAGCCTCGCGATGTTTTATCTACCCTCAGGTAGATAACCTAATATATTCTCCAGAGGAAAAATGTAAACATAATTTTATTTAAGTTATGAAAGGGGCTCCCTGATTGTTTTTATAATTGAAATTAATTATTTAAGTTGCCATAGTAGGAAAGTCTATATTGTTCCTTGGCTAAAAGCACTAATGTAAATGTGTTTTGGGATAAGGGGTCGTTTCATAGTATGGCAGTTGGGTTGGGGCTTTTTAAGGACTTAGGATGACTTCTAGGATCAGGAAATGTCAGTAATTTGAAAATTCTCCTGCATTAAGGCTTTTTGGCTCTCTGGGGTTTTGTGGCAGAGCAGCCCTTGGCTCTTTTTGACCCTATGTTTAGAGATACATGCAGTGAAATTCAGGGATAAGTATTGGCACACACATTGCTTGCACTTGGCTTCTCTGGGCGCAGCACTGTAAATACCAGAGGTGAGAAATTCCCTCCCGTGCTGGCCTGCGTAAGGGATCCTTCCCACAGTACCAGGGCTGCGGCAGGAGGAGCTGATATTTATTGAGTACTTAACGGGGTTGAGCATTTCATACCTGTTGTCTAATTCGATTCTCTCTATAGCCCTGCGAGGCTGCCCTTCGCCTTGTTTAAAGAGGAAGTGGCCGGCTTGAAGGAGCTAAGCAATTTATCCAAGTGCTGGACTTGGCAGCTTTGCTCTGGAGCCTTTTCCCGGGGGTGTGTCATCTTTGCACGCCTCTGCCGTCATGCTTGGCGTTGGCCACAGCCATGATTCGTAGGCGTGCTGCACCTGCATTTTCCAGGTTAATGGATGGTGTGTAGAGGGCATCCTTAATTATTTTAGCCTTGCAATTGGAGTGGACATGCTCCCTTCGCTGTGGCCACAAGGTCCATACGTTTATCTGTGGCTACCATCCCAGGACTGCTGCTTTCGGGGTTCAAGCACAAAACCCAGTGAAGCTGCCTCAGAATTTGATAGCCAATCCTGTCTGCCTGGGAAAGAAACCAGCTCTGGATGTCTAAAGAGAGGTTTGTAGCTTTGCCAGGCAAAACGCTGTTCTGTAGGTACTAATAGAACTCCAAGTACTTTACTGAGACCCAGATTCACCCCTTTTCCTCCCCTCCTTTCCTTCCTCCCTTATTTACATATAAACTTATTTATACATTGCTTTGGATGGAATCCAGGGCCCCAGATACATACTTTAGGCAAGTGCTCTACCACTGTGCCACACCCCTGGTTCGAGACCTTGGCTTCTGAGATACAGTTTTCTGGCACTTTTTACTTACTTGGTTCCTGTGAAATATTTCTTTGAATGATAAGGATAGCATAGCCTTTTCTTTATCATAGAATGCATCTCTCTCTCTCTCTCTCTCTTTTTTTTTTTTTTTTTTTTGTTTTTTCGAGACAGGGTTTCTCTGTGGCTTTGGAGCCTGTCCTGGAACTAGCTCTGTAGACCAGGCTGGTCTCGAACTCGCAGAGATCCGCCTGCCTCTGCCTCCCGAGTGCTGGGATTAAAGGCGTGCGCCACCACCGCCCGGCTATAGAATGCATCTCTTAATTCTGATTTTTTTTTTTTAAGTACACGCGCTGCCAAAATGCACACAACGTAGATGCCTCAGGACAGTTGTGAGAAAGAATCCCCCTCTTGTTGGCTTAATCTTCTGATCTGTGCATTTGTGGTCTTCATATTTGTGACCGCCGTGTCTCATTATGTCCTCTCCATCTCTACTACAAAGATACTACTAATCTTTGTAGTATTTGCTCCTCTTAGTGCAAGCTGCCTAATTGAGTCGCAAGCCCGTCCCTGTGCAAGCCGTCTATGGAGTTGGACATTGAACTTTCACTCCAGTAGACCTGATGTCTCTACATCTGTCTCTGCAGCAGAGCCCTTTCATCAGCATAATTCTTAAGACGAGGCTGCAGAGCTTCATAATACGGATATCTTTGTGGATATCTTGATTCATTTTGCTGAGATGTACCGTCAGAGTCACACCAGCTTCCGGTAGCACAGAAGTAAGTTCTACCCAGGCTCTGCTTCCTTGGAGGTCGGAGTGTGCATGGCTGCTGGAATGGCACTGGAGTTCATCTTCCCCAGAGGATCTTCTCTTAGAACGATGAATAACAGCACCCCTGTTGTTGTCAGTCAACTAGGATTTGTATCCTCTGTGACTCCATGTCTATTAGAATTGGTTTCCTCTTAAGCAGCCCTTGGATTTCAGGGGTAGGACTGGGGCTCGCTGACTTAGCCCTGCCTCTTGTCGGCCCCCCGTGGGCAGCCCTACTGTGTGTTTCCCGGGGAGCATGTGATCCCTTCTTTGAATAGACTCCCCGAGAGCTGATGAAACACTTAGTCTCGGCACGTCCTTTGCTCTTGGGAGTTAACCGTCACTCTTGTCAGTGGGCTGTTCTTTGGGCCGCAGAGTTAATGGCAGAGTTGGATTATCATGCGTTTAGTCAGCTTCCAAATGAAACAGAGGCCTTGCTGTTCCTTTGTTGAGTAATCTGTTCCCTGTGGACGCTCAGAATGGGTTGCAGGTGCAGCCGCGCATCACCTAATGTTGGGGGGCGGGTGTGTTTGAGAAGTCTGTCATGGGGTTTCATACCACAGACCTAAATGGTCCAGGAATACCAGACAGCAATATTACACTCGGATAAGTGTGGACTTCACTGTGTGTTGGTTTTTTTTTTTTTTTTTGTGTGTGTGTGTGTTCCATTGTTTGAATGGTCATGGTGACAGAGCAACACAAGATTAAAATGAGCACAAGAGAACACGAGGCAATCAGGAGACACAGTAAGGCCCAAGTATTTCAGACTGCTGCCAGTGCCAGGTAGCAGAGTAGTTTATAGTCAACTTTTTTCTTAAAGGAAAATATAAGTAGGAGTAGAGGCTGATGATAAAATGCGCAATACAGTAAATATATATAGATATATATATATATATATATATATATATATATATGCTGGGAGCAATCGTGTATCATCAAGTATAGTATCCCGCGTACAGTTGCATGTGTACTTACACGTGACTTGTGGCAGAGTAGGTGTGTCACATCAGCCTCACCACAAACGTGTTTTGCTATGCCAGGGTGGCTCTGATGTCACCAGGCTGCACGAGGTTTTCTGTTCCATTATCCCTTAAGAGACCACCGTTAGGGATGTGATCTGTCAGTGACTGAAATTCCATTGCGTGGCGCATGAGTATTTTCCGTCAGTCTGCCATGCCTGAAGCGGTCAAGTAGCCTACCACAGGTGCTGTTGGGATTCTGAAGTTTAGAAGGAGACCTGCTGTGACTGGGCATCCCTGTAGGCACGGACATTGGGCATGGCGTGCCCAGACTGCAGACTCCCAGAGATAAGTCATAGGCTGTGTGTTTTCAGCTGCTACCTGTGTGCTCTTCTGTGATGCTGCATCAGGTGACTAATAAGGCCCACAGGAGGCACCTGCTTTTATTACTTCTTGCTCAGCATTTGCTACCAAGCGTGGCTCCCCCAAATTACTATTCTAATTCTTCATGAGGTTTTTATGGTGTTTCCCCTGATTTTCCAAGAGTGCAGAAAAGTGACTGTGTGGGGTCCCTTATAAGAAGGCTTTTGAGGGAAGTGGGAGGAGATGGCAGAAGCAGGGGGTATGAGAAGTCACTGAGCTAGCAGTACCAGCTGCACAGAAGTCATGGAGCCCTTCCAGTTGAGGATGGTCCTGGAAATGCTGGGAGGTGTAGGAGAACGTGGTGACCTCTGTCTTTACCTGCCTTAGATGCCCTTCTCTCCCTGGACCACTTTCCCTTCCCGCAGAATCTACAGTGTGGCCTGTACTAGGGATCCCAGGGACGGGCTTCTGCAGGCCAGTGTGGTTCTAGTTGCACACCTTGCCTTTGCTCCCAGGACGTGCCTAGGTTTTGTTCCCTCCATTCTGTTTCCTTCTGTGGTGGGATCTGTTAGATTTGTTAATGGTTTTTAATGCCTTCAAATTAGTGTCCTGATGGACTGGCACCTTTGTTTTCTTGATGTGTAATGCTGATCAGACTTGGGAGTGGGGGGGGAGTATTGGTCTCAGAGAGAACCCTGATGCCTTTGAGTGTAACTCCTCCCATCTGGGTGTGTGGCCCCTGCATGGAGACTTAGGTAGGAAACTAAATTTTGTCTCTTGATTTGACTGATGTTAGTAGTTGTAGATGGAACCAAGGACTGGCTCTGCTGATGCTGAGCACCTTCCATCCGCAAACCTTGTTTCTGTTTTGAGGGCCCGCGGGGCTCTTTTCCCTCTGCATGCTTTCTCATGGCGGTGACTTCTGTGATGTTGCGCAGGTGAAGTCCACACTCAGAATGTTGGACAGTCGCGCTGACCTTCCCCTCTCCGTCTGTCCCATTGGCTCTGTCCTGGAAGGCCAGAGCGTTTGATTGTGGAGTCTTGTCTCTTCCTTTCACTCTGCATTCCTGCCATTTTATTGATGTCACGTTGTTGGGTCACCATAGGCAATAGGATGCAAGCGACATGGGTAAATCGGAGGTCTAACTTTGACGTTACTGGTAACCCCATTTCAAAAGTAAGAAGAAATGCGTGGATGTAATTTGTCATTCAGTTGCTGGCTCTAGAGTCTGGTGTTACCTCGAGAGTTCACTGCACACGCCTGCGTGGTCGCTTGTGATGGACAGCGAAAGTTTAGAAGCCTGACAGTGCCATTAACATGGCGGGGTTTTATACTTTCAGCCTTGTTTCCACAGTGGTTCCGCTGGTATTTTGCGGAAGGTATTTTTGTAGCCGTTCCAACTCACTGATAAGGCCACACTTATTTAGGAATGTCTCTCTCCTCATGTATAGAACAGGACTTGGCAAGGAGCCCATGGACTGACTCTGTCTCACCACCTCTGGTGGGATCAGTCTTATTAGAACACAGCCTGGCCAGGCGTGGTGGCACGCATCATCTTAACACTTGGAAGATGGAGGCAGGAGGATCAGGAGTTCAGGGCCATCTTGATGCTGGATGAATCCCTGTCTCAAGGAAACAAACACAAAAGACAAGAGAAGAACACAACCTGGATTGTTCAGTCGTGTGCTGTTTATGGCTGCCTTTGTGCCAGCATCGTCAAACTGAGTAACTGGGCTTGTGACCTACAGAGGCTGAAATACTGTGTTTATTAGGCCCTTTCTGGAAGAGGCCTGTTTACCCGGTATGCGGGGAAGTGCAGGACTGGAGTGGGATGTTGCTGTATTGGAGCCTTGCCTGTCTCTTTCTTGGCACCAGCCCTTTCCTTTTTTTCTGGGGCAGGAGGAGGAGGCAGCCTTCAGCGGAGGGTTCCTGAAACACTGTGTGGTTCCTGGCAGATAACAAGCCCTTCCTAAACGTCAGCAACACCCCCTGTCTCTCATCCCGTGCTTTAATCTGTAGACTTGCTTGTTTCTTCATGGGAGACTTTGAGAGACATTTCAGAGTATCACCCAGTTGAAGCAGAACGTAAGCTGCACGTGAGCATTTTCGGATGCGGCTTCAGTGACCCCCTGCCACCGCATTGAGAAAGGAAGCAGACAGGTTTAATAATGTGTGGTTCAGCCCAACAGAAGCCACGTCATGCCAACATATAGTCGGTGTAACAAATTACTACGTCCCAGCCTCTCCTGAAGACTCCAGAGTCTCCTTTATGCGTTTTACTCTGTAGCACGTCACAGCTGGGATAGCCACGTCCCGAGGAAGCCACCACAATCCTATAATAATCACTCCTGACACCGACCGTGCAGGACTGGTGCGTTCCTGACAGGCTGTGAGCACTCGGTTCCACAAGACGTCCCTCCCCCTCCACCCCCCCCCTTCAGATGCCAGCTGCGAAAGACCCTCCTGTGTTTCTGACTGATCTGTTATAAGTTCTCATGACTTTCCCTTCCTGTTCAGGAATGTCCCTGTGACAACTCCCCCAACTCAGGAAAGGCCCTCGGTCCACCTGCAGCGGCGGTCCACCTGCAGCGGCGTGGTTTGTGGATTTCAACGTTTATTAGGAAGCATGCAAGTTAGGAACGGCAGGGGACAAGGACACACAAGGTGGCTGGGGCTGAGAAGATCTGCAGAGTTTCCATGTCCTCCGCATTTCCTTTCAGAATATCACCCCAAGGGGCTCGCCGAACCTGGAAGTCCCCAATCCAGGGACTTTAAGAGTGAGGACCCTGTCACTGTCCATCCCTCCCTCCTCCCCTGACAAGCAGCAAATGTAAGGCTGACATCGCCCGCTCTTTCGCTGTCTCGGGACCCCCATACCACGTTCCTGCATAGGCACAAGCTCAGTTGTGGCCTGCTGGGGCTCATGATCCTCTGTCACTCAGGAAATTCCTGGGTTTTCTGGGAGCTCTATACGAGAAGCCAGGAAACAGCCCAGAGCTACTTTTTTATTGTTTCCATGACAAGGCCCACCCCTTCCCCATCCCATCCCCACCCCTTCCCCAGCTGGCCAAGCCTATTTAAGAACACTTTTCCCTGAGCAACTGAGCTGAGGCTTTCTTATTTTCCACTCTCCCTTGCCCTTGTCTGAGTAATCCCGAATCTCACACTGGGCTGGTAACTCCCCCACAGCTCGGCTCTCAGGAAGCAAATGCAGGAAAATATAGTAACATTACTCGGGGATCTTTAAATGTGGCATTGTGACTGCGCTTGCAGTAATTTGCGGAAGAATAACAGAGCCGTAGGAGATAAGTCTCCCTGTGGGTTTTCTGACAAACGGACCTTGTGGCTCAACTCTCCATCCTGCCTCACCGTCCTTTGGGTGGACCAGACCAACATGGGAGCGGCCCTGGGTCTGAGTGACAGCTTGGCCTTGCCCAACCTGGTTTGGCGGACGGGAAGTGTGCAGTGAGGTGCCACCGGGAAAATGAGTGCCACAGCGGGTTTTAAGTCCCCAGTGTGGTCTTTAGCCTCTCTTCCCGCCTTGCGTGATATTTCTGCATTCGTTTTCCCCTCCTGTTGGGGTTAGAAGCCTGGGGCCTTCGGTGTGCCCCGTGAGAAAGCTCAGTCACCTAGCTACCCTCACTTGTATTTTAACATTTATTGTTTTAGGCTTTCATCCGAAGCTGCCTTCGGGACCCTGGTCTTGCCTTCTGTAGTCAGCCTTCGTCAGGCCGATGGTTTCTCGATGTTTCAGTTGCTCTCCCTGGAAGATGTGTTCTGTAGATGAGGAGTTAGGATACAGACAAGGCTGAGGTGTGGTTCCGTGGCTGAGCATCTGTTTAACTCTTGTGAGGCCCTGGGATGCCTCCCGAGCGCCACAGAACAGATCCAGGCGAGACGAGCAGAACAGTGCCTTGTGCGTAGCTTCGCTTGGGCATTCTCACCGTCTCACGCAGGCCACAAGGGTGAGCAGAGACAGGAGGATTGCCGCCACAGAAGAGAGCGCTGCCCGAAGCCCCGCGGAACTCTGGAACATGGCTGCTGAAGGGATGTCTGAGGGTGGAAAGGCTTAAGCGTTTCTTATTCTGAGCACGGCTCTGCTCACATTCTCTAACGCTGAAGAGCCTGGTTGACGTGGCCGCCGAGCGTCTTCCGACCGACGGTGTAACACACTTGGGGGCTCGCTCTGATGCGGAGGACGGCATTTGCAATCTGGTGGTTTTTAAGTTACCTAGGGGGTAAGATGCACAGCAAGGTGAAGCAGTTTTTCTGTAATTACGAAGACATGAAACTCCCAGCGTGTATGTGCGTGCCTTTGTGTGAATGATGGTACTTAAGATAGTGTCTGTGGAGGGAGGAGCCTGTAGACTCGGCCGTGGTTAGTCGGTCTGCTCCAGGAAGGCCACGGATCTGTAAAACAACAATTCAGAATTCCAAGGCCCATGGTATCACAGCGGGTGATAACACCTGGGATATGGACAGCAAAAGTAAATTGTGTGTGTGTGTGTGTGTGTGTGTGTGTGTGGTGTTCCTTTGGGTGTGGTGCACACTCCCGTGCGTGCCCACTGGAGGCCAAAGTCAATGTCAGATGTCCTCCTAGTTTGCTCTCCACAGGGTCTCACTGATGGGTTAGACTGACTGACCATCCAGCCCCCAGGATCCTCCCATTCATGCCGGGCCTTCCTACACTGGGGTGACAGGCGTGCCCCATCATGCCCGGCCTTTTTAGAGGATGCTAAGTCAGCGCCTTACTTTTGCTCGGCAAGTGTTTTACCCACCAAACCATTTATTCCCCTGGCTCCGGGATTAGTGTTCATTATTTTAAACATGGAGATAGTGAGCAGGTTGAGAACAATACTGTTGAAAGCCTGTTTTTGGCCGTTTGAAACGCTTCCGCTACTGAAGGAAGTTGTTCTCGGCGACTGCTTGGGCTTTGTGTGCCATGCTGGTGTGTAACTTGCCTCTCGTCCCTGTGTTGTTAGTTTTGTTGCTGACACTGTGATTCTGTGGTTTCTTTTTCTGGTAGAGATGTGGGACCTAATTTGGACAGATGGTATGAGGATACTTTTCACCTTTTCTTACCACGCCCCTTAGATAGAAACCAGTATTTTGTTACGACTAAAAGAAAGTGTTTTGAAAGCTGGCATTTCCCATAAGGAGGCAGTTGAGACTTCCTCTGAATCCATAAACCTTTCTAGAAAAAGCATGGTGGTACCGGCAGCAATACCTAGCCTTTCTCTTCTGCCCAGAGTCTAAGTCCCGGTCTCAAAGCTGCCTTTCAGCTCTGACCCACCTGTCATTCAAATCTGTATTTTTCCCTACAGCTGTTCCCAGAAGCACCCTCGGGTTTCGACGTCCCCTGTCCTCCCCTGTCCGTGGGTACTCTCAGGGCTACCTGTTAGTTCCCCTTCCTTGCTTCTTTCAATTCAGGCTTGTGAAGTTTCTGGGAACTCCCTAGCCTCCCAGTTTTGGGCTGGTAGAGTCCCACTTTTCATTCATGCTGCTGGAGGCAGACGTGGCAGGGTTGAAGGCAGATTGGTGTTAAGGATGACAATGAGGTGGCTAGGGGAAACTGAGTGACTCATTCTGGAATCTTCCTCTAACCCCCAGTTTGAGAACCAGGGTCTTACTTTGTTGACTTTTACCTCCTCAAGACCGGGCCGCAAGGTGATCTTGCCTACTTGGTCCTGGACAGCCCGCCCAGCCCTTGTGTGAACAACAGGGAACCTTGTTGTCTGCCTGTGTTTAGAAAGTAGAAGGCCGAGGTAAAGGAAAGCATGCCCGGTTTTTCCCTGGGACCCAGTTCTGTTTTTCACTGTAGCCCTAAATAGACTTCATCTTTAGCTAGGCGACCGGGTCTCAGACCTTCTTCTCCAAGAGCGGTCTAATCTCTCCTGTCTGTGTTCCCTCTCACCCAGCACGGTGGGCAGTACTGGATCAGGCCTTGGGTGTCTCTCTCGGCTTAGCACACAGTCTTCAGTATAGAGGAAATGCGGAGGGCAGCAACACAAGGATTGCCTCGGCTCTTGAAGTCTTCCCTGCCCTGTCGCGCATCCCAGACTCCCACCTGGAGTTTTCCTGGCTGCCTGGGCTTTCCTCTCCATCAGCTTCCCTTCCGTCTCCTTTCTTTGCCAACAGATACATCCCCTGCCCTTAGCAGCTCGGCCTTCTGGAGAGCTTGCTAAGCAAGGAGTTTCTGTCTTCCTCCGGGCATTGCTTCACCCAGGAATGTTTCCTCCTCCTCCTCCTCACCTCTGTGTTACCCTGCGGTGTAAGGTAACCAGTTTCCCCAGAGCTGCTAAGGTGGTGTGGTGATTGACAGACAGCCTGGCTCACCTGAGAAGGGAGAGACTCAATGAGGAAATGTTCAGATTATGGTGACTCCTGGGCCTGCTGGGAGGGATTTCTTTAACTGAGTTAATTGAGGTCGGAAGAAGACCCACCCTGAATGTAGGCGGCCCCATTTCATGGGCTGGGTTTTGGATGAGGAGCAAACAGAACCGCGCTGTTGTGCACACATTGACTCACTCCTCTCTGCTTCTGGCTGTGGCTGTGGGCTGTCTAGCAGCGCTTCAGGTGCTGCACGGCCAGGAGGAATTCTGAGCCGCCTAAAACTCTTCATCCTTAAGTAGCTTTGCCTTTCATCGTAGCAGCAGGAAACAACTGACCCACCCCAAGCCTGCCCTATGTGCTGCTGCAAACAAGAAAGTCTTTCCTTCTCTCAGAGTAGTGTGTAGTACAGCCCGTGTCTCTGGAGTCTGGATTGGGCCAGCCTCAGATGGAAAATGGGCCTATACCGCGTGGGCTAGAGCTAACATGATTGCTTCCATGCGTGCTGAACACTTGAGGCATTTTTCTTGTCAGAATTCCTTGAAGAATATAGTCTCATATGCTATCTACATAGCATTACAACATGTTAGGTATTATCCATAAGGTGGGAAAGCATGCGTAAGTTCTTTATCAACACTGTGCTGTTTTATTATGAGTAGCTTTGGCATTCTGGGATTGTGGCCTGGTGGGGGAGGGAATCCTGACTCTACAGACCCTATGATGACACCAAGGAATATCTATGTATATCACCTCTTAAAGCCTCTTCAGGTTGTATGTATGATGAAAGAATTTTGTGTGGCCCAAGCAGTTTTACATGGAGCGCCGTTGAGAAAAATGCTTTCAAAAATCGTTACCGGGTGGACTGGTTTAGAAACTGTCACGAGTACCCTGTCATCTGTTATTAACTTGGCTTTGTAAAAAATGAGTGCAACGGATTTTGAGGGGTGGGCTTTACCTGTTTGTCCAGTCTTCATCCTGACAGGTGCGGCACCTGGCTGCTCCTTTGTTGCGAATTTGACTGTTTCTGTACGAGTTTTCATAGTTTTAAAAATAATTATAGGATTTCATAATTTTGAAAATGATTTTGAAATGATTTTTCCTAATTTTGGGAAATGTCAAGTTGTGACGTGTGCAGAATCACCTTTATCCCCACACCTTGCTCTGACTATGCATTCATTGTTAGGTTATTTAAGCAAATTCTTGACCAGTATGCTAGATAACGCTTTTGAGACCGTCTGTAGCCAGATGCCACTTTTTAAGATTTAATTGCAAATTGGTTTTGTTTGAACATAGTTGTTTTCCCCGCTGTTGTTTCCCCTGGTGCCATGTAGTACTTTTTTTTCCTTGTCTACTTTTGGGTTGTTTTATGGCTTACCTTAAACAGCTTCTGCTATCAACAAGAGAGCTGTTTCCTGCTGCCTTCTAAGTAAAGAGGAATCAGCTAATTAAACAGTTTGGAAATTAGTTCTCCCGCCCCTTCTCCTCTCACCCTCCCAGCTGCCATCATGGGAGCATCTCACCCCCAGGGTCCAGGCTGTCGCAGCTACATTGAGCCTTGTGTGTGTGTGTGTGTGTGTGTGTGTGTACACACAAATAATGCTTGTCTCCTTATGTATAAATGAGAGCATGAGACCTGTTGGTCTCAGAACCGGAGAAGGAACATTGGAAGACATAATGCTGGCTACAAATTGCACAGGGAGGTAATGGCTTCTACGTGTGTGTTTTTCTTTTGCCCTATTTGGATGCACTGTTGTGCTTAAGATGGCCTTGTGACAGGCCTGGGTTCTCCCCAGGTATCCCCAGGGTTCAGTTTCCTGTGTAAGATTCACATCAGCTCCTGCTATTTCCTATGCATCTTTCAGCGGTTAGGTGGGGACACCCCAACTTCTGTCCCGTTGTGACACATACATCTTTCTCCTTTGCCCCTCATTTCCACAAACATTAAGATCCCGTGAAATGACAGCAGCTTGTGGAAGGGTCAGGGTGTGGGCAGGCGTTGTCATGGAGACAGTGACAGTCCCGAGTGGCTGCCTTCCTTCCAAGGACTGATTCTGGTGTCCTGTCGCCTGCCCATGGAAGGCTGCTGTCATCTGACTGTCTTGTCCCCCCCCCCCCCCCCCCCCCCCCCCCCCCCCCCCCCCCCCCCCCCCCCCCCCCCCCCCCCCCCCCGTCTACCTGGGGACCTCTGGGACATTTTGACATGACCAGGAAAAGAAGCCTGTGACTCTTCTTCTCTGTTCAGCTAGTGGTAGTGAGCAGGCTACCCAGTGAGCCGCCTCCCTCTTCCATCTGTCCCGGCTGGTTTCAGCCCAGCTGCCGCAGCAAGGCGGACTTCTGCCCGGGCCACTTCATGCCACAGTAACTCTTTAAGGAATGGCCCAGCCCCCGGGTTTCTTTCTTGTTTTGACTAAATATGACTCATCACTTGTAGCTTCGATTTTTCAGGTGATCTCTGCTTCACTCCCGTGGCCTTCGTTGGTAAGTAGAAGCCTTGTAGGGATTCTGTGCAGGCAGAGTCTAGCACAGGGGACGGCGATGAGGCAGTGTGAAGGGCTGCAGGAAGCCAAGATCGGAAAATTAAGAAAGCTACCCGTGGCTGGAGAGGAGAGCAAGGACAGGGAAGTCCTGGAGCCTGCTCTCAGGCCCGGCTCACTGCTGCAGCCAGCCAGCAGGAGCCGTGAAACCGTGGCTCACTGCCGCTTCTAATCACCTCCACAGGAACCTGCTGTCCTTAGCCAGGAGTGGAGGTGGGAAAGGGAAGCAGGTCTTTGTCTTCCCTGTTGTCTTCAAGGGTCACTTCAGGGCCCTGGCAAAGCCCCTAGCCAGAATTCAGCTGACAAGGATCCATGAAATACAGCTTTCTGGCCCTCAGCCCCAGCCGTGTGGAGAAATGCCTGTGAGGTCCCGATATCAACCCACACTTGGTACCACATTCTCTTAAGTGTGGGTGGACTTAATGAGCCAATATTCGACACCTGGCCGGGGGTGGGTAGCTTGAAGTAGCTGCTGCCTAACCTTGTATGGGTCAGTGTAATCAGGCTATTGAACATGTGTTAATAATGCAAAGAGACAGACCTACCAAAACTGGAAAATACAAAACCAAAACTTAACATGACTCTTGGCAGGCCTCTCTGGCTCGCTGTCCTAGGGTTGAAGTGGTTTTGGGAACCTGGTGGAAACCATTGGCTCTTCATGGCACTTTTGGTGTCTTTTGTAGGCTGGCTGTCCCTCCCCCAGCGTATGTGGTGGCAGAATGGCCTCCACCCACAGCATAGAGGCACAAATAAATGTCCGGCCCAAATTTTCCTTATCTGGTTGATATTCTATCCCCTCAGGGAGGGGCATCTTTGCCCTAGTTCAATTAGTTGCTACTCCGAGTTAGTCAGCTGACTCCTTCCTGGAGGAGGAGGGTGGCACAGAAGAATACACCTGCTCTGATTATTGCCAGGGAGTCAAGGGAAGGGCTACGGCAGTGGCCAGGACCAAGACGCCAGGACCAAGACAGTAGTTTTGGGCAGAGTCCACTGGGATTTACCAACAAATCAAATGGTACCTCTGTCACAAGCGATAGAGGATACAGTGACTGTCAGCCCTGGTTACCATTGCTTGGTGTCTCTGTCTAGGCTGGGAAAGGACACCATCGTTACTTTGTTACTATTCTTGGTAAATATGTGCATCAGCTTGTGCTTTTGGGATAAGAAGACAAAAACGAAACTCAAGAGCTTTAAGAGTTTGCTCTGAGAGGAAATCCTCCTAAACTCAGAATTCCATTTGCCATCGAATATCAGCTTTGAGTAGTAAGACTAATCCATACTGAGAATTGATAATCGGCTGTGTCTATCAGAATCTCTCCTGGGGAGAAAAAGGGACCCATTTAAGGGTGCCTTGTTCTGTTTCCTATTGCCAATAATAGAGTAATAAAGAAAACTTCATCCTGGCTCAAGGTTCTGGAGGTCAAAGGGCCAGGGCTCCTTGCTGAAGAGTCCCAGGGTGGTCTTGTGTATGCATAATGAAGTACCCAAAGAGAGGGGAAGGGAAAGAGCGAGGGAGGGAGGCCAATGAGTCTTTGGTCTTTCTTAATGAGCCTAGAATGTAACCAGGATTCGGTCATAGGGGCTGCAGGCTGATGACCTGTTCTTACTGCTTCTCAGTCATCCTACCTCTAAACACTGTGGTCGAATTAAGGTGTGTCCCATCCAGGACTGGCTCCTCCTTCTCCCCTCCCGTGGATAACTCACAGTAGAGAGTTTCAGTTTGAACACAGGAGCCCTGGGGAGACATACCTATCCGTCTAGATCATAACCAAGGGCTGCCTTATGTTGATTGCCACGTAGCCACGTAGACTGTCAGGATATGGTAACTTTACCATTTCAGCAGACGGTGTAGTACTTTTTCCCAGGGCAGGCTGGGCCCCTGAAGAAGGGGTTTACCGTCTATGCTTCCGTGTTTGACCTTGTGCCAGGCACATGGAAAAGAGAAGTTGCTTGAGCATGGCCTGTGTGGGAAAGGGAACAGAATTATAACCGTTGCATTTATGATGTAGCCTTTGCCCTGGGCCAGTTGGTTTAAAATGCGTACTCATACGTGTGTGCGTGGTAATCCCTGGTAGAGATTAGGCTTTATGGGCTCCTCCATTCGGATGGTGCCATCCATGTCTTTGTAGAAAAGATGGAACTGACCTGAAAAAAACCCAGCATGAGGGTTCTGCAGGCAGGCTTTGTGAAGCATCGTGTGTCCCATCCCCTACCCACCTGCCGAATGGTGTTGGTACACATCCATCTACCCTACCATGAGCAGATGCATTAGGCCACGATGGCTCGCATGTCTTCGATTCTTGACTCCGTTTCTATCCCTTCTTCTCATTAGTTTAGTCTCTCCTTTGCCTTATAGATGGTGTTATTTTTAACTAACCATCTTTTGTATGAATTAGGAACAAAGCATACTTCAAGTTTCTGTTTGCAAGATAAATGTAGAATAGTAATTATTACAGATTATTTGAATAACCTTTAAAGTGAAATTTCAATATTTTCTTTTCTTTTTAGACTCTCCATTTACTTGGGTCCTAAGAGTTATAAATATTTAGGTATTTCCATATGCTCATTTCCTTATGGCTTTTGTACATGTTAATTGACCCAAAGGAAATATACCAGTCTTCCTCTTCCTTTCCCTTCCCCTCCCCTCCCCTCAGTACGTGTTAACTATCCAGAATGATGGGTTTTATTGTGACAGTTTTCTGCATACAATAATGCTTTAATTTGGAGTCTGGATTTTAGTTCTCATGTTCATCCTCATCCTTCATAGCCTCTCATGTTGAAGTGGGTGTTGAGTAACGTGATTTCCATAGTCTGGGCCTGGAAGCCGTTGACCATGGAGAAAAACAATTGCCAGGGAGTGTGCGGTCACTGTGTGGCCTGAGGGTTTCTTCCTCTTGAAGTCCTGGTGCTGGGAGTCTAGTTGCAAGGTGATGGTGTTAGAAGGGGAGCCTTTGGGGGTTCTTACATTTTCTGAGTGTGGAGCCCCAGTGAATGGATTCTCTCTCTCACCCCGTTGCCCATTGTGTTATACGACACAGAGAAGGTGCTGGTCTGTGCACTGGGATGTGGCCACCAGACATGGAGAAGCAACTGCTGTGGTTTGTCAGATGCCCCGTCTGACGGCAGGGTCGGTGGATGGAGAAGGCTGTGGTATGCCCCTGTTCATCAGTGGCAGCTGCGGAAGGTGCTGCCATAACTGGTTTGTCAGATGCCCTGTCTGACGGCAGGGTTGGTGGACGGAGAAGGCTGTGCATCGGTGGCTCCTGCGGAAGGTGCTGCCATCACTGGCAGGGTCGTAGTTTTGGGCAAGATGGTGGGAATTGCTTTGGTGGGGACTTGTAAGCAGTGTAGAGCATTCTGGGAATAACAGCTCTGAAGTGTGGTTTCCACATCCTCCCAAGGTCCCCCTTGCTCTCTGCCCGAGCTGTGCCAGAACCAGCTCCCCTGAGCTGGCAGGCTCAACTGGGGGATTTCTTTAACATGATAAGAGTTTGTGGAAATGGAGGGAAATGGTGGTAACGCTACTCTGAGTGCTGTGGTCATCCTTCTAGGCTGCGATGTCCTGTCTTACCGCCTCGGGAGCGTCTTACATAGTTGCTGGGGATCACTGGGCCTCCTTTCTCTCTTATGTGTGAAGGTCCAAGTTCAAATCCAGGGAGCTTGCTTGGCGGCGTCTCCCACAGAACTGAGCTCCAATGGGTTCCTGCTTCAAATAATGTGGTCAGAAAGGTTGATGACACCTTCAGGGGTTACCTGAAGTAGGGACTGTCTTAGTCTGTTCCCCATTATTACAATGAAATAATCCGAAGCTGGATACTTTATTAAGAGCAAAAGGCGTGTTAATCTTAACATCCCAGGAGGCCGAAAGTCTGAGATTGCTCGGGTAGCCGTTTGTGCAGCCTCTGGAGAAGACATGATGGGCAGTGATAACGTCGCATGTGACAGAGACAACAGTGAAAAGGGAAGCCAGGCTCGGGAGGGGCCAGGCTCACTTTGAAAACAGCTCCGTTTTACAGAACTGCTCTTGAATTTCATGAGCATAGTGCAGTTCCTTCTGAGGGCAGTACCCTTTAACCGCTTCGATCTCTCACAAAGACTGTGTTTTAGGCATCTGCCACCTCCCAGCATTGGTATGTAGACTTGGCATTTTTACATACTGACCCCCTGAATTTATTCATGCATATTGCAGCCAGATGATACCATGATACCAGGATTGAATGGCGGTTTAATGTTACCAGCTTCATGCTAGGTGTTTGCTCACTGACTGAGGACAAGGGTGTGTGTGTGTGTGTATACACACACACATACATATATGGTCAAATGAAGTATGGATCATCCTTCCCAGAGAGTGGGGTAGCCCTGGGTGGTTTGTGCTGGGCTGCTGTAAGTGGTTAAGAGTGAGGCTGTGTTGAACGTGCCTATTCCTAGCTATTTCTGAGTACTGTTTAGAACTTCTAAGCTGTTCTGTATGCTGTATTCTTGTGTGTCTGCTGTATCTACAAAATAACGCGGGTTACTAATTGTTACTGGTTCTGATGTTATTCTGACCTCATCCGTGTTGCCATTTGGGTTTTTTTTTTAATTGATTTTATTTGCGTGGTTGTGGATGGCATGCACATACCTGTGTGTGCTCAGTTGCCTCTTTTGCCCTTCGCCTTATTCCTTTGAGACAGGCTATCCTCCTGGACCTTGAGTTTAAAACGTTTTCAACTAGGCCGATAGATAGCCAGTTGGTCTTCGTGATTTTCTTGTCAGTGCCCCTGACAGCGTTGGGGTTTCAGGGGCACACGGACCCACGCCCAGCTCCTGACACAGGTGCTGGGCGCCTCACTTGGGTCCTCCTCACAGCTGTGCAGCAAGCGCTCTTGAACTACTGAGCTGTCTCTCAGCCTGATGTTGCCTTTAGATCGCCCTCATGGCTTGCTCTACACAGGACCGCCTGCCCAGGGGTGGTGCCTATTTCAGCAGCAGGCTTTAGTTTTAAAACCTTCTAGAAACCAGAATTGGGGCGGGTGCATGAGACTTAGAGGATGGTCCATTCTGGAATAAAATTCATCTGTCTGTCAACGAGATGAAGGAGCCTTCAGGGTTTGTGCCCACAGGTTTGTGCCTGCATCCTGTAGGCAGAGACCTTGTTTGACTCTCCCCTGGTGCTTTGCTGTCCGTCTGTGGCCTTGGCCTTTGGTAACCCAGCTCACGCGCTCTGGCTGTGAGGGAGTGCCATTTATCAAGTCGTCAGTCTGTGCCCACGATGGTCTTCTTGTGACTTCTCACGTGTTGGCAGCTGGTCTGTCTGTAGAGCGAATGGTGCATCTTCACTGTGGCAGGAAAACCCGAGGGAGAGCCTCACTGCGCCAAGCCGCTCTCGTGCTGTACGTGTGGCCGTTGTGAGGAAGGGCAGTCTGTTACAAGAAAAACAGGCAACTTCAGGTATCTGTTGCTGTGTCAGTATAGATAAATTCCCAACTGAAAACAAAACTGTCACGGCAGAATGGTTTGTCTTGTTTGCCCTATGTGGCACGGGAGTTGACCGACTCCTCCACTCATAGCCATGGCCATGGCGTCCTGAGGAAGGGGTTCCAGACACTTTTGCAGACCTGTTACTTAAATCCCCAACATTATAAGCTGTGTTTGGTCTTCAGCAGGCGATAGGAGTACATGAGCTTGCCCATGCCTGTAAAGAGCCGAAGATACGTTCCTTACTTAAGACTTTTGAAGAAGAGCAATTATGAGCCCGGTGCTTTGATAATTGATGGGTTGAAATGGGCTGAGGCGCTAAGGGAAAACACACCTTTTCTCAGACTTCTTGGGTGATGTCAGAATGTCCTGCCTAGGGCCTGGATCAAGTGTGCTTAAGGCATGTTTAAGAGCTAAAGGAAACCTTGGGGCTTGTCTAGTGGTTGTTTTTCTGTTTTTCAGTTAGTGAGGACTGTGTTATGTTTTAATTGCAAAAGTCACTAGGTCCAGGCCATTAGGCAGATTGTCTTGTGCCGGACTGCGTGATTAACGCGCAGGCTGTTTTCACACTGGTCCCAGCTTCTTGCGCTTGTGTCCTCGCTCCCTGAAGGCCTCTCTTGGTCTTTAGCTGACTTACAGGTAGCACTAGGTGGGCCGTGCACCCTCATTTTCTCAGTCTTTGTTTGACCCCATCTGCTATGCTGAGGCATGAAGAGAGACTCTTGCATATTTATCTATCCGCACAGGGTCCTCCTCACACAGTATCAGCTTCTCTGTGCACTTGCCCCCACTCCCCCAAGCCTTCAGTGTTCTTTGGCGGCCAGGTACACCCTGAGATCATCCACAGCTGAGCTTCAGCTCCTCTTCTTTGTCTTTTAGACGAGCAGCATTGTGGCTGTTCTTAATCCCTTGGTCACCACCCCCTTCCTCCCTGTCCTATTCCTCCCCCCCCCCCGCCCCCTTTACTGGGGATCGAACCTAGGACTCCGCATATGCTAGGCAAGCACTCTACTACTGAGCTACATCTCTGACCTCCTCTTTACTCTTTATGTCGAGGCAGGACCTCACTTGTCTGCCTTGCACCTGGGTCCCCATGCCTAGCTTCTTGAGTAGCTGGGCTTATGGGTGTACTTGCCTGTCAACCCCTCAGTTTCTTGAGGCTGAGCAGGTAAGGACACTGGGGTCGATCTGCTTCTCTGCAGAGGGCTCTAAGGCTGCAGTGTTAGTAATAAAGGTCGCAGTGGGATACTAACCTGAAAGATTCCACGGTTGCAGTAACAATTTTGGGAGCTGGCCAGTCACCCAGCGGTGACACACTGACCCTCAAGGCTTCAGAGCTACCCTCTTTCCATAGGCAAGAGGTGACATTTTTGAGGATTCTTATTAAGGGACAGTTTGGATAACTTGGCATCCCTTAGGGCTAGGTCACGGGCTGACCTGTATCAACTGTTGCTACTACTTACTTGCCTTATGGGTGTTGCTGGGCTTGAGGCTCTTGGGACTGGAGGGATTTTAAAGGCATCTGTGGGTGACGCTGTGTTCTGTGAGATGGAGGGAAGAAGTGGGACCCACTGAGGGTCATTGTGAGAAGTACCTTGAGGGCCTGTGTGGGCTCTCAGGTAAGGGAGGGAATGAGCCTGGCACCTCCTAGCTATAGGCAAGAAAACCTTGGGCCATAGTCTGTAGATGCGGAATATTTACACATTACAGCTCTCTTCAGCGTGGACAGCCTGTTTATTTTTGGTATCGTCTTCTATAGCACAGTCACTGTGGCATTTACATTGTGTTAAGTATAAGTCACTTCGAGATCATTAAAGTGTTTGTGTGTGGGAGGGCACGGGTAGGTTCTGTGTAAACACTGCTCGCTGTTTTAAATAAAGAAACACAGTCTGGATTTTGGAACCCTTGGAGTGGAAATGGGTTACTTGAATCTGATCACGGATAGGAAGGGCGAAAGTATTTACCTTTTATGGACTGGATGTGTCTTTCTGTTCAGAGTGTGTGGACACTGTTTGTCCTTCCTCAAAGTGTTTAGCTCAGGACACTCACTGGGCTGAGCTGTAAGGGATGTAGGACCTGTGAGGTTCTCAGGAGTGTAGACTGAGTCCGTCTGGGTAGCGTGGCTCTGACAGTGCCGCTTAAAGTTTTAGGGGACCAGGTGGATGTTGATCTTTATGGGCAATGAACTTGTGACCCAGATTGCCCTTTCTGGGAAATGCTCATCCTTGGAGCAAACTTCACACACTACCAAGCCCTTGTTAAGTTTCCTTGTTAAGAAAATGGATGAGCTGCTGAGAAGCCAAGGACAATGCCACTGGGTTTTGATCCTACTTCATGTTCTGGCTTTATGGGAGCCTAGCCAGTTTGGATGTCCACCTTCCTAGACCAGGATGGAGCGGGGAGGACTTTGGACTTTCCACAGGGCAGGGAACCCTGACTGCCCCTCAGTCTGGAGAGGGAGGGAGAAAGGAGTGGGGAGAGGGGAGAGGAGAGGGAGGAGGGGGGAAATGGGAGGCGGGGAGGAGGCGGAAAAATTTTTTTTCAATAAAAAATTATATTAAAAAAAAAGAAAATGGATGAGCAGCTTCGAGGACGAAACATGTTAAGTGCTGTGTGTGCCAAGGCCAGCTGCTCTCTCAGTTCTCGGAGCTTGGACTTAGCTGCTAGAGATTTTGTAAACGAAGTCGACACTTAAAACAGAGGGAATGGGGGTGAAGTAACCAAAGCTATTTCAGAAGGCGACTAAGATGCTATTGTCACGTGTTAGATTGGCGGACTTAGGGAGACGAGAAGCCAAGACCTGCAGAATAGGAGGCAGAGCTGGCGGAACTGCATGCCAGCTTGTCCCTGTGAGAGGTCACTGCTCCTGGCACTGTAGGTAGATGTGCTGTGCTGGTGAAAGGGGAAGGCAGAGCTAGCTGTGAAGTGACGCCCATGTTCACGAGCCGTTGGGCTCACAAAGAGCATCCTTGGTGTGTGTGTGGGCAGGGAGAACAAGGGGGCTAACAGGGATGGCTGTTCCTATTTTGATGTGGGTCTTGGGGATCGAACTCAAGTCTTCAAGCTTGTACAATGGTGGCTTTTATCCACTGAATCATCTTCCTAGCCCCTAGAGCAAGAATAACTGGAGCTGTACTTGGCTAAGTGATCCTTCTACCACAGGCATCCCCTCGTGGAGTAGACGGTACACCGTAGTCTATGCTGATGTGTAGTGGTTCCCACAGTTGGTGCAGTGGCCGGTAGGACAGCCATTACCAGTGAACAATGGTAACTTTGATTCAGCTTGTTCCTTTGAGGATTGTAAAATGTGCCGGCATGCGGAAGCTTAATAAATGCGCTGAGGAACAGCCCTGCGTACACGTGTTCAGATTACCCGCTGCTCCCTCCACCCCCACGAGAAGGCTACAAATTAAGGCCTCATTTTTTTTTTTTAAAGAGGCACACAGCGGGGTAGCCTGTTCCAGCTAAGCTCATCCGTGATGTCCTGTGACTAAGAGGGAATTCACCAGTGGAACCTTCCAGAATGTGGAGCTTTTTCTCCTTCCCGTGAATACTACAGAAATGTAGATAAATTGGAGGTTTGCAGGTCAACAGAGCTCCTTTGCCTGCAGCAGACTGAGAACAGTTGTGTGGGTCACTCTGTTACTGCCATCTGAGCCCTGTTATCTTGGGGACAGTCTGCGTCTATGACCTGTGTCGTGCTGCTGATGCTCCTAAACTCAGTGCATGGTGATTGACAGGGATGCAATGCTTGTTCAGTCACGAAAGCCTTGACTGCATTAGTTCTAATAGAAATTTGCCATTCCGGGTCCTGTGACAGGGTCCCAAGAGCAGAGTTTCAACCTGTTGAGTGGAGGTGCCAGGGTGAGCCGGGAGGCAGGAGCTACTCTGGAATTTTCTGCTGCATATCCACTCTCCCTCCTTTCTCTGGCCTTCATCTGCTACCAGACAGTGATGTGACAGTTGGGATGCCTGTTTCTGAGGCCAGCATCGCTTCCAGGATGCAAACATGATGACTTGGGCTTTGCAAGTTTTCAAAGTTTTGCTTGCTTACACTTGTTTGTCTGAATTGCTGGGAAGGGGATGACTCGGAGGTTGGGAGGAGGGAGGCCAATGCTGCATAATGTGTCTCTTTTAATCAGTTATGTAAATTGAAAGAAAAACTACAGAACCTAGACACTGTAGCGATCATTGATGTAAAAGGACTTCCCCTCCCACCCCCCCAGACTAACTTACCCATCAAACGCTCTTTGGTGGGATCAAACCATTGTACCCTAGCCATGGAAGGGGAGTGTTTTTGCTTCACCCTGCCAATCACAGTTGAAATGATGACTTTTCAGCCTTTTCTCCAGGTAGGCTTCTCCTTTCCTCTAGACTGTGTCCAGGCACTCTTTGATTTATGGTGTTGTATCCCAGTAAACCTATCCTAGGTTGAAATTAAAGAATAAATTGAAAATGCATTTAACACACCCACCCTACCAAATATCCTAGTCTGGATTACCTTAAATGCCCAGATAACTCTCACATCAGCACACAGATGGGCAGTTTGCACCTAACAGAGAGCTAGCTGTATTGTGTTGAACAGCTCGTGGAATTTATTAACTATCATGTCTGAAATAATGCTGGCAATAGCAATGTGCTAGGTCCGGGTCTTCCTCAAGATGGGCACTGTCTGTCCTCTCCAGAGATGGTCCTACTGCATGTTGCTAGAGAAATATCCAGACTTGAGGTGTGGTTTCTACTCATTGTTTTTCTTGTAAGAGTTGTTAGGTCCCACCCTGGACCCTGGCAGCTCTAAGGAGCTAGGGTCAGACACCATCCTCAGTAGGCCAATAGGACAGATAAGAAGCGGTGAAAAGCAGACAAAGAATTACTCGGTGGTCACATTAGGAGGAGGATCACATAAAAAGACACAGTGACCTCCAAGTCTATCTTCAGGGCCTGACAAAGGAGGCTTGGATAGGAATAGACACCAAAAGGCATGCAGCTGAGCAGTCTTAGCTGAGGTGTGATTCTGTCCGCCATTGCCAGGGCTCCTAGTTTGTCTTATAAAGTTGTCTGGCAAGTTGTCAGAACTGTAAAATCTCCTGGGACAGGAGCTCTCTCCTGTCTAGCTGGCACTATGCTTCAAACCCTTTCTTCTCCTACCACAGAACTCCTGGAGAAATTCCAATTCATTGGAATCTATTGTCTCGGTAGTTGACAGCCAAAAGAGATAGCCAAGTGTCTCTCTTCAGTGTGTCTTCCCTCCGGTCAGGGCTGCCACCCTTGCACCCCATCTTCAGGCCAAAAGTCATTAAGTTGAGCCCGTGTTGAATTGGAATTATCAGTGCTTGTAGTCATCACAGGGCAGATTTTCCCGAGTTTACTATTCTCTCTAACCCTTTTGACAAATAGTGTAAGCAGTAGAGATTCTTAATATCCCCATATGATGTTACAGCTCCTGGATGCTGCAGTCGGTCTGTAGAACCTCAACTGCTCTCTCCTGGGGTCTTTTATTTCATTATTTTTTTTTTTTCTAATGCTACTTATTCATGAAATGCATTCTTTCTGTAGTTTCATTCCTTCATTCTCAAAGTAACTTGGTCACCGCCCGCTGTAATTCAGTGCTCCATGCTCTAAATTGAAAGTCATCTGCATTAGTTCTGTTGTTCACGACAAGATTATCGTGTGCGGGAGAGTCAATCTTTTATTTTCTGGTTCGAGTGCTTGTATGTTTATTCCAGTTACAGTCATCGTTTTAGAATTCTAAGTGGGTACAGACCCTTCGTCATTTAGAATGTATTATGACTGAATCTGTTAATTCTGCACTTCTGCACCCCCCTCCCTCTCCCTTCCTCCCCTCCCCCCAGTGCACACAGATACTGAGCTCTGTCTGCTTGCCTGTCTCAGAGGAGCCAGGGCGCCAGCTCTGGCTCCCTTTCCCTCCAGGCAGCCAGGCCAGGTGTATGCAATAAGGAGTACCCATTCTTTGGATCTTAGATAAGGGAGCTCTTTTCAGTAGAGAGAGTGTTTCCTGAGTCTTAACGATACAAATGGTTCTCTATAAGGCTAGATTCAGTCCTAACGGGTTGTAAATGGTAGTGAGAATCAACTGGTGTGGCCTCTGTTACTGGTCCCTGTCAGGACTTACCTTGTAGTTAGGGATTCTCAAGGTTGGTTTGCCCTAGATCAGGCGTTTCTTTTTATATTTTTCTTCGTTTTAAAACATTTATTTGTTTATTTATTTTGTGTGTGTATGCCCTCGTGCCGTGGTGTGCCTGTGACAGCCAGAGACAACTTTCGTCTGTCAGTTCTCTCCGCACCCTGTGCAGGTTCCAGGGTTCTTCAGGTTGTCAGGCTGAGAGCCACTTCACCAGCCCAAACAGAAGGTCTTCTGAAGACACCAGCTGCTTATCACCCACTCCCAACTAGTTTCGGGAGTGGTTCCTAGTAATTTGCATTTCTGAATATGTCCCCAGGTGATGAAAGTCGCCTCCCCCCCCCCCCCCCCCAGCCCTGCAAAAAGTCAAAGCAAACTGAGAACCAAGCCTTCACCTTGGGGTAGGGAGATGGGAATGAGGAAGTAATTGTAATGGATTCTGATTCCCGTATTATTTGCTAGGGAGGGGAACCCACTTCCCATCTAACGTCTTGATTCTGATTGCCTTCCCGGTGTGTGTTTAGACAGGAAGGGCTAGAACCTGATGTATACACCCAGAATATAGTAAACCATTCTTCCTCAAAGCCCACTGTAGACCTGAGCGTGTGGGCGTGGTGACGGCATACCATACTGTTGTTGAGAGTGAGCTGTCTCGGAACATTCAGCCCTAAGTCCTAAATGTGGGGTGTCTCTGGAAGAAGGGGCAGAAGGCGTGTAAGAGCCAGAGGGGATGGAGGACACCAAGGCAGCAAGGCCCTCTAGTCAAGAGGACTGATGGATGTAGGCACTCACAGAGACTGGGCCTGCACAGGTCTGCACCAGGTGAGGTCTGAAGAGCTGAAAGTAGAAGTGGGAGCATGGCCGTCCCTAACCAGAAGCTGCCTCCAATCGATGACCACTTGCAAAAGGAAATTCCCTTTGCTCCAAGGGAGTCTCATGGGGGAAACAAAGGACTCCAGAGGATAAGACGCCTTTGGAGAGGGGGGCTCTTTTTCCTTAAGTTTGTTTGTTTGTTCTGTTCTATTCCTGTTTGTTACTTTTTGCTTTATCTTATTTTATTGTCTTATCTTTATTTTATTTATTGCACCTTTAGAGCGGAGGTTCTCAACCTTCCTGATACTGTGACCCTTTAATTCCTCATGTTGTGCTGACCCCCAACCATAAAATTGTTTTCTTTGCTACTTCATAACTGTAATTTTGCTATTGTTATAAATCGTAATGTTTTCTGAAATCTGTGTTTTCTGATGGTCTTGGGTGACCCTGTGAAAAGGTCAGGAGTCAAGACCCATAGGTTGAGAACCAGTGCCTTAGAAACTTGTTTTCTAATGAGAGACACCAGTGGGGTGGGTTGAGGGGAGGTGGGGGTATGGGGGGGCGGTATGTGGATCTGGGTGGGAGGGGAGGTAAGGAGGGAGTAGAGGAAGAGGAACGGTAATCAAGATATGTCATATGTGAGAAAAAAATTCTATTTTCAATAAAAGGAAAAGAAAAGGGATTTAGACCGTGAAACCGGGGGGGGGGGGGGGGGGGGGGGNGGGGGAGAGAGAGAGCATCCTTGTTAATTAGAGTTTGTTGAGGAGGGGGTGTAGAGAGAAACGTGCTTGTTATTAGAGTTAGTTGTTGGAGCATGCTGCACTGATGGACCTGCTCTGGACTTCCTGCGGTTTGTGTAATTTCTCTCCACCTATTTTTAGTCCATCTTGCATGACTGACTCAGAGCAGGGTCTGGTGAGTATCACATACTCGGCATCACAGGCTGGCAGGTGGTTAGGCCTTGGCACTGTGGAAGCAGAGTGCCTTTGAGGGTTAGCCTACTGCCCTCCGCCTACCTGAGAACAGCCACAACCGGAGTCTCCATTTCCCTGGTGCTCTGAGAAGTGTGGCTGCTCCCTGCCTGGCCCGAGCAGTCCATGGGGCACACAAATGCACCCTCTCGCTGCCCATCTTCATCTCAGGGTGAGCTGTCGGAACCTTGTGCTCTGGTCTCTGTTCTCAGCACACCCAGGGAGAATTAGGCAGAGGTGGGGGTCAAGGTTGCAGGGCTCTGCCTCCTACTTGAAGGCTGCCAGTCAGGTAAGGTGACTTTGTCTCCAGCAGGTGCCCAGGAAAAGTGCTTGGCTGGAGTGTTGATTTCTGAATTTTGTCAGAAGATGTGACTAGTCAGCTGCTGTCCCCCATGGCTGGCCCGTTGTGCCTGTGGCCAAAGGGCTTGATTAAAAAAACCCACCCCGATCAGCCTCCCCTTCCACCAGCCTTAGATAGAAACCTCTGGGGCCATGGTCTTGGCATTTGAGCTTTGTAGGAATTGGACAGTAACAGTTTGTGGTACTCGAGGGTTTTTCTAGCCACAGTTCAGGAAACTTGGGGATTCTGGAAATAGCACTGGATAACGTAAGTGTAAGAGCAGTTGGTGTACGGGGGATGGCATCCTGACTCTGGAACCTTCCTTTCTGCACCTTCATTCTCTCCTTAGTCCTTCCCTTCAGGATTCAAATTCTAGGAATTTCTGATGGAATTCACATCTCATCCGGAAACGAAGTCAGTTCCAGCCACACTGATGTGGCATGTTTTTTCCTCTTTCCCCGAAAGCTTGTCAGCTTCTGCTTCTTTTTACTTATATGGAGGAAGGATCGTCCAGTGAGAAGGAAGGTTCTGGTAGCTCTCGGCTGCTCTTTTGGGCAGGCAGGAGCATAGGGTAGATAGTGCTTCACGACAGTCCAGAGGCTCCCGGTGCAGCAAAGCTGCACAGCTGGTCTGGGTCTGTGGCTGTTCTTGCTTGCTGTCCTCAGACTCTTTCTGCATTTCCGTATTCCCTCACACAGCAGCTTGTATGTTCATTCAGCACTCTGAGGTGTTTCCTAAGACAGGGACTTTCTGGTTGACTTGACATAATACAGCTGCTGAGAGTGACCTGGTGTGTTAGGGGTTTAATTTTTCCATTCTATAATTCAGGCAAAACTGTGACACCGTTCTTCCTGCAGTCCCTGAAGTGTGGGTGTTTTTGGTCCCTGTAAAACATGACTGGATTGTAATTGTTAGTGTGCTCTGCTAGGACACGGAATGATTGCTTATCAACCGTGTCCATCCTCAGAATAAACCCTCACGTGTAGAGAACTCTGTCTATTCTTTTTTTCTTTTCTCCTGTCCTGGAACTAGCTCTGTACACCACGCTGGCCTCAAACTCACAGAGATCCGCCTGCCTCTGCCTCCCTAGTGCTGGGATTAAAGGCGCCTGCCACCACCGCCCGGCAAGAACTCTGTCTATTCTATCTTTAGTGGGAGGAGTTTAGACTACCGAGGCCTTGAAGTGCCTTAATGTCTTGTCCTAGTAAATTGACTCTAAGAGCCAGCTAAAGCACCAGTGTGCTGTGGCTCTGTACAGAGTCACCTGAGACATTTCCTGGTGTCTCCCCAGGCCCAGTCATGCTTTATGCCTGACAGCTGGGGGTGGTTGAGATTTTGGAAGCCCTAGCTTCCTATTTTAGCCTCACCATCAGCTGTGAGTCCGCTCTGGGTGGGGTTTTGTTCTTCAGGTGTAGAAAGTGGTTTGCAGCCCAGTGGTTTTTTAAAAGTCCCTTAGGCCATCACACTTTATAGTGCTCTGACTCATGGTTTCTTGATTATCAATATCATATCTAGTGTTAGGTTTTAAGGCCAATCACAGAGCAGATCTTCTAATATCAGCAATTACCAATTGTAGCCAGTCTTGTTTAGTTTTTTTCTTAAGCTTGTTTCTTATATTAAGTCCACATGTAATTTTAAAAGGGAATTCAGATGTCAAATTATGACACATGTAAATATTATGATATTTCAGTAATGATTTCTTAAAACCATCAGATACGCAGTGTTCAGATCTTCTCAACTGTCTTCTAAGATGTTTAGGTACATGTAGTTCAAACCAAGATGCAAAAGAGTCCATCAGTTTCGGCTGGGCAACCCACTGAGTTTTCAGACCTTATTCTTTCTTGCATTGCCAATTGATTTATTTTGAGAAACTTATTCTTCGGCTTTCCCATAGGCTAGCATTTGCTGACGGGGTCGTCCTAGAAACAGCTGGCGAGATATAGAGCCTATCTGATTTGTTTTCTCTCAAGACTGTTTCTTCCATTGTGTGAGAAGGGGTGTGTGTGTGTGTGCACGCGCGCGTGCGTGTGTATGTACACAAGCGCATATGCGTGCCAGGAAGTGGCCCCTGTGGATAGCCTGGGTGATGACCCCCATTCATAACTCAGGGCAGTTGCATCGGTGGGCCATCTATCTATTCCTTTCACACCTGCTACCCAGGTTTGGAAGACACTGTGTCCAGAGAGGTACTGTGCTCGGGCCTAGGCTTCCCCGCGTTGTCTGACACCTGAAACACATCTGCTTTTCAGAGAACAGTCTCCAGGATTAGGGTTGTTTGACTCACTCTTTTGACTTGAGGGTAGTACAAAAGTGATCCACCGCCAGGAGAAACTGTACTTTGAATATTGAATGCGCATCCTCCTGGGACTGCTTGTGGTGACTGCAGCTTGCAGTCTGCGGAGGCGTGCTGGGCAGGATGTGCTGTGGTGGGCGTGGTCATCGCATTTTAACTCAAAGTACATTTATTTTACAGTGGCCTCATTTGCAGTATTATAAACTCATGGTTTTCAAGGGGAGGGAATTGGGAGGCGGCGGTGGGGAAGAGACAGAAATCTTTAATAAATAAATAAATTTAAAAAAAGAAAAAAAATAAACTCATGGTTTGAGATGGTTCTGAAGTGGATGCTCTGACTGCTGCTGCGAGTGTCAGCTTTGGCCGTGAGAGCTGCAAGTGTTGGGGCTGTTGCTTTTCAAATCTCTAAAGTTACTGCCTTAGTGGCAGGAGGTTGTAGCCTGGGGCCTGCAGATACAGCCCCCCTGCGGCAGGCAGAGGCTGCAGCCCTGTGCAGAGCAATGATATTGTGGATTTATAAAATAGAATTTGGGAACTGCATTGGGAGTTGAGGATGCCTGTTGCCCCTGCTTGGCCATTGTGTCTAGGCCTTTTCAGCAGCCGAAAGATTTTTCTTTTTAAATGGTTCCTTGTTTCGAAACGTATTATACATTTACTTGACATTTTAAATTCAGAATGAGAATGATAAAGTCTTGGTTTTACATTTGTGTGTGCTTTCTCCTGAAAACAATAACTCGATATGTTTATGTGATTACTTTCTGGCTTGATTATTTTATTTATACATAATACATATAAATGTTTCAAGTGGCTGTCCATGTTATTGCTAACGAGTGCGTACCAAAAGCAGCTGAAAACACTTTGTCTTTGGGGTTTATCCCACCAGCAGTCATAGGCAGATTATTGTATTCCGGGCTGTTGAGGATGATCCCACTGTGTTTATGCCGCCAGCTCCACATATAATTTAGGCATTTCTTTCTGTTTTCAGACACTCAGAAGCTAATACCCAGAAGTAAATTTTGTTAACTGTGTGGTTCTGATGCCAAACAAGGTGTGTTCAGAAACGTCTCGTGGCCTGTCAGGTGCCTGCTGACATGTGTGCTGCTGGGCACACATGTAGTGACTGACCTGTAACCAGTCCAGATTTTCTCGTCGTTCCCTAGGCTTTGTGGGTAACGACTCTTCTCACGGCCCTTATTGTGTTTCTATTAGCTCCCGTCTAGAGAGAAGTAGGTTGTGTCTAAGGAAGGTGTGCACAGGCTACAACCATAAGTTTTTATAAAGGCGTTGAACAGCCCCGGCCCCTCTCCCATTATCGATGCCATGGTGTGGTGGGGGCGAGTTTGCTGAAACTGTTGGATCTGCATGGACATACCTTCTCAAACCAGGGCTCATAGTCTACTATGAGGCTCGTTTTTGGTGTGGTACATATCATGGATTTGAGCAAATAGATGGTATTTTGTTTTCTAGTGTAAGCAAATGTACATACGCATATAAAGTACAGTTAACAGTTTTAATACTTCCTATTTAAAAAACAAGCTATGATACTGGTACTCTGTATCCTTTGCCCAAGTTAGAGTCTCAAGACTGACTCCTAACTCTGGCATATTATAATTGAGTTAATCCTGACATTGAGCCACTGAATGTGCTATTTATTCAGTTATTTTAGAAGGGATAATTACAGCAACATCTGTCTAAATGCTTTAATCATATGCCAAGATAGTTAGAAAATACATGAATATCCCTGTCTGTTTATTGCTTTTTCTGTAATTTACATGTCTGCTTCAGTGGTTCTCACCGGCATGATTTTAACACCCAAGGGATATTTGACAGCGTTTGGGGACATTTTTGGCTGTTCCAACTCCAAAGAGAGTGGAGGTTTCTGTTAAGTATCCCGTGATGCTTGGGACTGTCCCTCACAAAGCACTGTCTATTCCCAAATGACAGTGTGCCGATGCTGAGAAAGCCTGTCAGATTCACCCAGACATTTGAAGGCCTGTGTTCCTCTAGACGCACCCCTAAACCCCACTCACTTCCTGTCTTCCTTCCTTTTCCACTTTGCTGCTTTTCAGCAAAGCCCGACATTTACAGCTAGGACTTTAGGAAGACACTGGCCATCAAAAATATGAAAAGCCATGAGAATATCAGTGCTGTGTTCTTTACCCAGCTTTGTAGAGAGAGAACAATTAGCACATGTTCTGTGTTGCTGCTTTCTTCTGGGATAAGTCTTGTATGCAGCCAAGTGGTTTGGGAAAGCTACTTTTAGTTGTCACAGGGCTCAGGGAAGCAGGCTCAGTTAAGTGCACTGGAGACCAGCTGAGGTCCACTATCTGGTCTGTGGCTTCAGGGCTGATTTTGAGATACTCTTCCCTGGAAGGTGGGTCATTCAAGGTCGCACGTAAGTGCCCCTGATGGGGTGGGGTGGGGTGGGGTGGGGGTTGTGAGTACCGGAGAGCTCACGGAGATCACCTGCCTCTGCCTCAGGGAGTGCTGAGATTAAAGGTGCAGGCCACCACCTCCCCGGCAGGACCTACTTTTTTTCATCTCTCTGTCGGGTTTTTGATGGACTCCTTAAATAGGACAATATTTGGGGATGTTGCCTGATGCATTTCTAGGTAGGAAATAAGCAACATGTACTTTTCCTAGTGCTGTGTGGAAGTTCTGGTCAAAGATGCTCCCACCAGCCCTGTAGAACCATTGGGATGCAGGGACAAAAATGGCTTTCAGGTGTGGGGGTTGGTGTGGCCAGGTAGCAGGCTACCAGTGTAAGGCATTCTTCAGTGCTCTTTGGATTCGGTGTGGGAAGCCAGGAAGTGCATTTCTTTGTTTGGGCGTCTGGTATGGGGAGAAGAGAGCAGCGTCCGTGCTGGAAAGCTAGACGCCATTTGTTAGACTCTGCAAGAAAGTGTCATTATGATTCCCAGCAGCTAAGCAAGCAAATGCCCCATCTTTCCTGGCCACCAGACCACATGGCAGCCTCTTGTCTGCTCTTGCTTTCCCACAGAGATACCACGCTCTGAAGAAGAAAACTGACTCATGAATCTTCTACCCAGAAACTCGGTGATTCCGTGTGAACTTCGTTTATTAATTCTGGACTAACTCAGGGTTTCACAAGTTTCCTAAGCTGGAGCATGTGGGGGTGTTAGCAGCTTGGCCATCTGAGGAGGGTGACAAGGAGGGTGGCTGTTTTAATGTGATTCAGTTCATTTTGT
This sequence comes from Alexandromys fortis, assembly GCF_014885135.2. Classification (NCBI taxonomy): domain Eukaryota; kingdom Metazoa; phylum Chordata; class Mammalia; order Rodentia; family Cricetidae; genus Alexandromys; species Alexandromys fortis. The sequence continues at coordinate 4,374,379 of NW_026067998.1, forward strand.
AGAGCACAATTATTAAGACATTTATTTCTGGCCTCTGCTTCAGAGCCAGTATTTGTCATTGGGCGTCCAGGAGACTCTTTGAACACCGCTGTCCTTGGGATTTCAATGGAGGTCGGATTGACTTGGGGAAGGGTTTATTCTCTTCCATCTACTGTGGATATTTTTTGCTGAAAAACATTTTATATGAAAGAATAGCATGTTAATATAAACTACACTTGAACTTGTATTCCCAGTACCCAGAGGCCGAGTTTATGTTTTCTTATGTGCAGTTCTTCTGTTTCTTTTTTAAAGACATTTGTTCCGCAAAGGATAGTTGATGAATAAATAAAACCACTAAATTGTACACTTTTAAAAAAAGATTTATTATGTGCACAGTGTTCTTCCTGCATATCTGCAGGCCAGAAGAGGGTACCAGATCTCATTATAGATGGTTGTGAGCTACCATGTGGGTGCTGAGAGTTGAACTCAGGACCTCTGGAAGAGCAGCCAATGCTCTTAACCTCTGAGCCATCTCTCCAGCCCCACTTTTTACTTTTTTTTTTTAAAAGACAGGGTCGCACTATGTAGTTGTAGTTGTCCTGAATTTAATATGTAGGTCCAGGCTGGTCTTGAACTCAGAGATAGGTAGATCTGCCAGCCTCTGCCTCTGCTTCCCAAGTACTGAGGTTAAAGGCACCACCGTGCCCAACTCCTTTGCCAAATGACATATTTTTATGCTCTGTGAATTATATTTCAAATTGATCAAAATACAGCTTCAAAATGTGGAGACCAGTTTAGGAGCTGAAACACAACCAGGAGATGTACGCATTCTCTATTTAAACTCGAAACGTTTTTGCGGGTTGCCTGGATGGGAAGCCTGGAGTGAGCCCATTGAGGTTACAGTAATTAACTGTGTGTGGATTAATGAGTCTGGACGATGAGAAGAAGGTGGGAACACACGGTGATGTGGCTTAAGCAAGCAGCGAGGCACTGGTTCTGCTTTCCTGGGTAGATGTGTCAGAGGAAAACTGTAGTTTTTATTTGTTTGTTTTTTTTTTTCCCATGGGCTCTTTGGGGGGCCCGCCATCCAGCTCCCAAATAAGTACACATGTAGGCTTATTCTTTCTCACGAGTACCCGACCTTAGCTTGGTTTATTTCTATCCAGCTTTTCTTAAATTATCCTGTTTATCCTTTGCCTCTGGGCTTTCTTACCTTTCTCTGTTTCTCTACATCGTTGCTTCTTACCCCGTGACTTGCTGTGTAGCGGGGTGGCTGAGCCCTGGAGTTTCCCTCTCCTCTCCTTTCACTCCTTGATCCGTCCTCTTGACAGATTTCTCCTCTTATTTATCCTCACTGCCTGCCGGCCCGCTTATCCTCTCTCCTGCCTAGCTATTGACCATTCAGCTCTTTGTTAGACCAATCAGGTGTTTTAGACAGGCAAAGTAACGCAGCTTCACAGAGTTAAACAAAAAGGAACATAAAAGAAGGCAGCACATCTTAGCATCATTAAACAGATGCTCCACAGCATGAACAGATGTACCACATCTTAAAATAATATCCCACGACAGAAAACAGTAGCCGTTAACCCGCCTCTGGCAGTCTCCCGTTAAGAAGCCAGGAAACAATTGTGGTGAATAGTGAGAAGTGTGTCCCAGCACGCCAGTGCTCTGTCGCCCGCTAACAGACACCCAGATCTCACCCTACCACTGACCCTGGTCGGACTGCTCTGCCAACAAATGAGACCTTTCTCTATCCTGGACACCAGAACATCGTCGAACTGTTTTTTCATTTTGTTTTCTTTTACCTTTTTTATCTTGAAATAAGTTTAGATATACAAAACATTGCTGAGATTCTTGAGAGAATTCCTACCTCCTCCTTTCCTGCTTTGTCAGAATACCAGCATTCCCCCTAAACACGGTCAGCTGGAGGCAGCTCAGGTATTGGTCTTCAGACCATCTGCCAGTTTGGCAGCTCAGAGTTGATGTCTCTACTCAGTAGTTTATTCTTTGAGAGTTTGTGCATGCACATAACACATTTTGGTCCCGCTTACCATCCCAGCCTTGGTTTTTGTGTGCTACTCACTGAAGCCTTAGTAACAATGCTCCCCCTCCCCCAAAGCCATCCGATCATTCTCCTTTGGGAGTGGTTGGTGGCCCATGAGCCCCACCCTTATCTGTGGTTGAATGTTGGTAGTAGGTCTAATATTGTTCTGGCCTGTAGGGAACCTTATGAATACAGCAGCCCGCCATTCCCAGAAGATCTTAAGGCCCTCCTTCCCGTAGTCTGACTCTTAAATTTGGTTAAATTCGGTTTCCTCCTCTTTCCATGTTATTCCCCAAACCTTGGAAGGGAGTGATATTGGTGTTCTGTTGATGGGAGTTGTTGTCTTGGTGTTCTTGAGTTTACATCTCTCTTGAGACCAGTCTCTTCCACAGTGGACAACCAGGATTTTTCTGTTTTCCTCTGCCTTTGTTTTCTTTTTTCTTTTTTTTTCTTTCTTTCTTTATTTATTAAATATTTCTGTCTCTTCCCCACCTCTGCCTCCCCTTTTCCCTCCCCCTCCCCCAATCCATTCCCCCTCCCTCGTCAGCCCAAAGAGCAATCAGGGCTCTCCGTCCCGTGGGAAGTCCAAGGCAAACCCTCCTCCGTCCAGGTCTCCTAAGGTGAGCATCCAAACATCCTAGGCTCCCACAAAGCCACTACATGCAGTAGGATCAAAAACCCATTGCCATTGTTCTTGATGTCTCAGTAGTCCTCATTGTCCGCTATGTTCAGTGAGACCGGTTTTAACCCAGGCTTTTTCAGACCCAGGTCAGCTGGCCTTGGTGAGTTCCCGATAGAGCATCTCCATTGTCTCAGTGTGTGGGTGCACCCCTCGCAGTCCTGAGTTCCTTGCTCATGTTCGCTCTCCTTCTGCTCCTGATTTGGACCTTGAGATTTCAGTCCGGTGCTCCAATGTGGGTCTCTGTCTCTGTCTCCTTTCATCGCCTGATGAAGGTTAATATTCAGGAGGATGCCTATATGATGTTTTTCTTTGGGTTCTCCTTCTTATTTAGCTTCTCTAAGAACCCGAATTATAGGCTCAATGTCCTTTATTTATGGCTAGAAACCAAATATGAGTGAGTACATCCCATGTTCCTCTTTTTGGGTCTGGCTTACCTCACTCAGGATAGTGTTTTCTATTTCCATCCATTTGCCTGCAAACTTCAAGAAGTCCTTGTTTTTTACTGCTGAGTAGTACTCTAATATGTATATATTCCATACTTTCTTCATCCATTCTTCAATTGAGGGGCATCTAGGTTGTTTCCAGGTTCTGGCTATTACAAACAATGCTGCTATGAACATAGTAGAGCATATATTTTTGTTGCATGATAATGCCTTTGTTTTCTTGACCTTGACCTTATTACCAATTTGCAGGACCCCTGACAGAATCAGGAAGTTTGTCTCTTGGGTCACAAACGCTACACTTTTTCCCCCTGGCTTCTAATTTGTCTTTTGAATCTACCTCTGGTGTATTGACATGCGAGAAAAGGTTTTGTATTTAATTGTATTCTATTCTATTGAATGCTGTTGAATTTCTCTTCTTTTGCCATTTTGGGGTTTAGTTGTAACTTTCTTTAAGGGTAAAGAATGTTTTCTGTGTTTTCTCTGTGCCTCTTGATTTTTTCAGTAAATTCTCTGTGCCTCTTGATTTTTTCAGTAAATTATAGGTGCTTTGAGTTCCTCTTTTGGAGTCTTCACCTTCACCTCCAGTGTACACATTGTTGCCATTTTTTGAGAAGCTACTTTTCCCTCAGTGACTGTCTGGTCTTGTTTTTGTATTACTATTCCAAATGTTTCCTTAGCTTCTACCTAACCTCCCATGCCATACCAAAGTAGACTTGATGAACTCTTTGAAAACTTTGTAAAGCAAATACAGAGACAGAATACTAATCTATTAAAGCCGGGAGTTAATAACTTTCATCAGCCTTCTGTATCCTCAGACACAGCCAACTTGGATTCAACCCACCCCAGATTGAAAATATTTGGATCCAAAAATTGAGTCTACTGAACATATGCCTACTTTTTTCCATAAACAGTATTACTACTTATATAGTATTTACCATAAAATAAATAATTTAGGTATATGTATGGAGAACGTGCATATGTTACATGTAAATATGACACAATATTTTTGTAAGAGCTATTTTACAAAACTTCAGCATCTGGTTTTGACAGTCAGGAGGTTTTGGAACAGCCTCCTATGAACACAAAGGACCAGCTGTACCAGCTGTACCATGATGACCTATAAGAAAGACAATAGCAGCTTGAAGGCCACTTAGTTAAGCATGGGAAAGAGGGCAGGTGGTTCCCCTCAGCCCAGGTCTAAGTGGGCCACATGTATTCACAGGTCTCTGTCTGGACTTGTCTTTGCCCACTTCTATTATACTCTAGGTTGTAAGGAGCAAGTTAAGGATGTCTGGGAGAAATTTGACTGAAAATTTTAATGACGTGTGTGTGTGTGTGTGTGTGTGTGTGTGTGTGTGTGTGTATTTAGAGAGGCTAAAGCCAAGTCAAACACATTGTGGAAAGACTGTAAGAATCCCTGTCATTCCCATGCGGAGTTTGGCAGTGGGTACAGGAGAGTCTCATTTGGGAACACTGTTGGCGAGATGTCATTAGATGTGTCTGCACCAGTGAACATATGGATGGAGCTAGTTAGGTCTGTCCTCCTCCGACACACCCTGTGGCTGGAGGAGACAGTGTGGTGGTCCTCTGTGTGATATGTCATCCTTGGTCTCTAGGTCAACAAGGGGCAGTGACCACAGTTAAAGGTTACAGACTCTGAAGGTGGCAGGCACCGGGTTCTGACTGTGCCACCTGTTTCTGTCCGTCGCATGCACACGATCTCAGTTCTGTGCTGGGTATGAGGGTAACGAGCTGTCACGCAGCTGTTCGGACTGAGTGTAGTAATGCGTGTCCATGGCACGCAGGGTATGTCCAGTAAGTGGTTGTCAGCATCAAGGTCTGTTTCTCCTCTTTAGCTTGTGAGCCTCGAGGCACGCAGTTCCAGGATTTCATTTGAGTGCCAAAGGGCAAGGAAAACAGCTGTATACCCTTTCTTGTCTTCAGGGGACCACATCTGAAATTGGCTAGTACCAAAGGCGGCGTATGACAGATTGTGTTTTCCTGTCTGTATGCACACTTATGATAAGACTTAATTACAAATTACACCAGTAAGACATTAATAGCAGTAGAACCTTGTACCCTTGTTCTATAATAATATTGGCATGAACATGTTCTCTCTTGAGTCAAGACAATAATATTCTCATGCTGTGGTTAATTGGGAGTGACTGCAACCATCAGAAATGAATCCTTGGATAATGTGTGCTAGTGCTAGTTTAGAATTATGTACAAGAGGCCCTGACTTCAGACTCCAGTACCACAAGTTAGGACATGTATGTGTGTGATTAGCAGGTAGAAGTTGAAACCCAGCTCAGGTCTGAGAGAAAGTTCTGTCTGACTTTGGTCTGTGTTTCTTGAGGTGGTAGAATGTTTAGGTTGGCATCTAAAGGAAGCAAGTTAGATCACTTGGGGGCATACCCTTCACGAGGACACGGGGACCCAGACCTCAGGCTCTTCATTTTAATTTTTTGCTTTCTGGCGCTGTGAGGTGAGCAGCTTCGCTTCATCCCTGCTCTCACTGTGATGTTCTGTGCTGACTAGTCTCATGTCTGCGTGCCACAAGCTAGAGTCATGTGAAAGGGGGGAACCCCAGTTGAGAAAATGCCCCAATAAAAATGCTGCTGTAGAGCATTTTCTTAATTCATGGGCGATGAGGGAGGGTCCTGTCCATTGTGGGTGATGCCTCCCCTGGACTGGTGGTCCTGGGTTCTATTAGAAAGCATACTGAGCAAGCCATGGGAAACAAGCCAGTAAGCAGCATCCCTCCACAGCCTCTACATCCATCCGTTCCTGCCCCCAGGATCCTGTCCTGTTTGAGTTCCTTCAGTGATAGACGATGATGTGGAAGTGTAAACCCATAAACCTTTCCCTCCCCAACTTGCTTTTGGTAAGCATTTCATCATAGCAATAGAAACCCTAACTAGGACATGCTATCCCATGCAAAAGCAACTGACCAAGGCCCACGCTCTGAAGCTGAACCAGAATAAACCTCTGCTTCTCAGCAGTTGATTTTTCTCCGATGTTTTATCACAGTCACGGAAAGCCAGCTTACAGCATCTGCTGCTGCAGGAGTGTGGTTGACCGTCTGGATTTTTGTTGTCTGTAGGTGGAGGTGATCTTCAAGGCAGAGCGGGCATCACAGAGGAGGGGTGGAAATTCAAGGGCTGGGGGTGCTGTCAGTAGGAGAGCCCTTGCGCTTTGACTGGGGAGCGAGTAGGTTCCCACGTTCTGTGTTCTTCCTGGTACAGGGTGGAATCTCTGGGGGTGTTCTCTGGGGGACCTTGGAGAAGAGTGCCAGGAAAGTAGAGCTTAGTAAATGGTCCCCCATATCAGGAAGGAGACAAGTGGGCATCTTCTAAAAAAGAGTTGAAACTGGTGAATTACTGGCCCTCTGTGTTTCCTCTCAGGGGCATAGTGGCTTGATCTCGGGTGGAATGTGAAGAAGATTGTTCTGCGCTGGCTAGTGTTTTGTCAACTTGACACAAGCTAGGGTCATTTGGGGAAGAAAGAATCTTAATTGAGAAAATGCCGCTGTAGGATTAGCCTGTAATTAAGTCTATAGGGCATTTTCTTGATTGGTGATTGATGTGGGAGGGCCCAGCCTCTTGTGGGTGGTGCCACGTCTGGACAGGTAATCCTGGGTGTTACAAAAAAGCAGGTTGAGCAAAACATGGGGAGCAAGCCAGTAAGCAGCACCTCTTCATGGCCTCTGCATCAGCTCCTGGCTCCAGGTTCCTGCCCTGACTTCCCTCAGAGATGGTGTCTGACCTGAGAGTGATCAGCTGAAACACACCCTTTCCTCCCCAAGTTTCTTTTGGTCCTGGGGTTTTCTTGCAGCAATAGAACCCCTGTGGGCATGGCACTTACGGGTTCTTTAATCTATGTCTACACATCTGCATGACAGTCTTTTCTCTTAATTTTCCACATCTCCTGAGAAAGATGTGCTGTGTAACCCTGTAAACTCAGCAATATGATGGAGCACCCACTCCAAAGCTAGTGTGTGTTCCCTGCATCAGGGAGCAGTCTCATCTGCCTGCAAATGTCCCTGCTGAAGAGGTTGGCAGTATCAAGCTCAGGGCTGGCGTCTGTTCCGTAGTGCTTGCTGAATGAGTTAACTTAAGTGTATCTGGAAGAGTAGCATTGGGATGATGATATGATGCTTGGGGAACCTTGTTTCCACTTGTCAAGTTAGGAGAGTTCTCTGAAAAGTGACTCTAGGAAATTTCACAGTTCTTTTTTGGCTTTTGAGGTCAGTCTCTGCGAAGGAAGATTAGATACACTTTCTTAGGTTTTATCTAAAACAATTATGTTAATATTGGGATTGTCTCCATAGAGTGTTTATTGTAAGGCTGATACTTTGTGTAGTACCGAGCTGTTTTAGAACCAACCTAAAAGTTTTAGGTTTTTTGTTTGTTTGTTTTTCTTAATAGATTTTCTTGCAGCAGATAATGGAGAAGCCAGGTAGGATTTGCTTAGGATGAAGATGGGCTGTGAGCGTTTCTGCTCCTTGAGCGCCTACGCTCAGCACCCCTGTTCCTACAGGTGTAACCTGCAGGCATTCTGGTGTGCCAGTTGTCAGTCTGATGGCAAAGTGAAGGGCTGATTTAATCCATTACTGGAGCCCTTCCTAAACCTCTGCCTCAGAGTTTTCTGGTTTTAGTTTTGTTTTGGCTTTGCTTGCACGTTTTCTCATGAGACAGATTACATGCATAAAAGCAGGGGCGAAATTTGGGATTTACTAATTTCAAAAATAGACTTTTATAAGGCCGATGAATAAAATGACGAATTCAGAGAAAGTTCAAAATCAGCCCTTGACACTGTGTCCCTCCAGTATATTACATTGCCGCGTGGAATAGATGGTTTTAAAGTGTATAAATGGAGTATCTGAGACCTGGCTGAACAAGGGTGGGGCTTGGCTTGGTGCCAGGTGGGTTTTGGCATGCCTGTTGGTTCTTTGTGATGGCCAAAAGGCCTTCTGTGTCCATCTCTGTGTTCTGGTCTGATTTCAGTTTCAGAAGTGCTGACACAGCTAATCTGAGCATTTATAGCTATTTCCTCTTGAGCTCAGTGGGTGGCTCTTTGGGGATATTCACACAGAAATGGCTTAATTGGATCTCAGCCCAGACACAGTATCTGAATGGTTCTTTATGAATTGCATTAATAGGGCTGCTGCCATAGGATGTCAGTTTCTCTCTCTCTCTCTCTCTCTCTCTCTCTCTCTCTCTCTCTCTCTCTCTCTCTCTCACACACACACACACACACACACACACACCCTACACCCCACATCCCTGTCCCATCCTCCCCATCCGTTCCATCCGTGTGTCATCTCCCCCTTTCCCTGACTCCCCCCAAAAACGACCTGGAAGTTGGTAACGTGTGAGGTTTTGTCTGGAGCCACGCAGACAGCGGCCCAGGGGAAGCTGCATTTTCTTTGTGGTGGCTCTTCCTCCACGGACACTTGAGTACATGTTAGACTGTGCTCTGTGATTTCCATGGAACTGGAAGGCGATCTTCCAGAAGAGCCTCCTTGCAGTCGTGCCTCAGCAGCGAGGGTCTGGGTGGACAGGGATGTTGGGAGCTGAGACAAAGATGTTTCCAGGAGAGAGAAGACACTGCAGACGCAGGCTCGTGGTTGCCAGGGGTCTGGCATGCAGAAAGAATGTGGGCGCCTCTGCTCTGGCAGTCTTCAGAATACATTAAGACAGCACAGTGTATTACATTTCAATTCAGCTACAATAATTAGAAACCTCCATGTTTAAGTTTTATAACCACCAGCTTTTTAAAAACATCACTTTTTTTTAAAAAAATTAAAATGTATTTTAAATAGAGCTACAGAACTTATTCATGTCTTTGCTGCCATTTCTCACCTGGTGGCACAAATCCCATCTAGACTCCCTGACTGCCAGCTTCCTGCTGTTCTGTGCACTGAGACCACCACACTGTTTTTCTTTCTCCGCCTGGGCTTCTTCACTGAGCACAGCGTCCTCCAGCTTACCCATGTTGTAGCATGTGCTGAGTAGTGTTCTTCAGCGTGCACGTATCTTGTATTTTCTTATCCATTTATCTGTCAGTGGACACTTTATCTTTCATTAGCCTTAGAGTTCTCAAACGCTCTTCTACTACTTCTTAGTAGTGCAGGCTTGAAAGCAAGCCTTTGACACATAGGCCTGATCAGACAGACCGTAGCAGCTTACACTATGACGTAAGGGAGAGTCCCCAGCCGTACTTCCTGTCCTGACGTAGCCCTCGTACCTGGAATACAGTGCTGTGATCCTGAGTCTGGAATGAGAACCTGGATCCTGACCAGCACAGAGCTCTGGCTCTTTCCTTTCTGGGCTGCACAGATGTGTGGCTGGCAGGCTCCACAGGCTCAGCATTTGCTTGGTTAAATTAATACATGCTCGAAAATAGCACTCAGGTGCTCTCCTTGAATAGCAGGGGTAAGGTTTGGGAGGTTTCTGATTTGATTGACTGTACGGTATAGGGAAGCTTGGGTTTATAGGAGACAATAAAATAGTCTTTGTGTGGGGAAAAAAATAATCTTTGGCTTTGCCAGGAAAACCACAGAGAATGCCAGGCATAGTGGTGCACCTACGTCCTTGAACTAGGGAGGCAGAAGCAGGGTCCTGAGTTTGAGGTCAGTCTCGATTGCAGAGTAAACGCAGGACCAATGTGAGCTCTGTGGGGAGGCCGTTTTTTACGAAGGAAAGGAAACAGTGTTGCTGCGTAGAGATAATACCAGCATATAATTTGGTATAAATGGTGCTGTATTTCTCAGTAGGGTTATTCGGGGACATAAAATGCCACTTTGCCAGGGTGGTATGGGTTTCCTGGGGACATCCCGGGTTGATGGAATCACTTGCTACAGTTTACCAGCCCCTGCAGAGAGAGGCTCACTGGCTCCTTGAGATGGTTAAATACCAAAAGCTTGACCTCGTCCATGCTTCAGGCGATTTTGTAATTTTTAACCGTAGATCTCACGTGCCCTTTCACAGCCAGAAAAATATAGTATATGCTTACTTCTTCCTAGAAGGAACCCTAAGCCAAGAGGAAAGCACAGAGCCTTGGCCCCCAGGAAGTCGTAGGTAAGGATAGAGGCAGGGGCTAGGGCAGGGCTAGGAAGGGGTGAACTTGCTAAAGCACCAAATAAATGGGGGTTCCCCATGTCTAGCACTCAGCCAGGCCGGGATCCCTTTCATCAAGATAATCTCTCCCATCTAAGGGGGTCTCTAGGCCTAAACTGCTAATTTCCTAGAAATGTCAGGGGTATGTAAAACACCGGTGATCCTGGATCCATGTGATGCCAAATGTTATATCCTTGTAGAACGGGCACCTTAGCATCATAGCACATATCATTCCAATGAAATACAGTGCCTTAAAAAACAGAGTAGAGATTGTAGCTTATGGGCAAGACCCTCATTCAGATAAATTAGCTATAAGAAGACTTGCGCACAGTGCGTGTTTCTGTGCGTACTTGGTGCGCGGATGGTTTGACAGCCCATTGCTTGTCTCGTGAAAAATGCTGTAAACATTTCTCACATTTGACTAAGGATGGGCCTCTGGCACCTTAGGATGGCTTCTCGGTAGTTTAATCGCCATCCTGGCTACTCCACCATCTCAAGTCATGCCCTGAGCCCTTTTGCTTTTCCTTGCCTGGGGTACTGACAGGCGCTGTGTTTGGACCTGTCCAAACATTAGACACCAAGGGTTTCCAGTTCATAGCTTTGCTTGAGGCCAGTCGTTACGGTGCACCCGGGTCTCTGCTCCTATTAGAGGCATTTCTTTTCCACTCACCTTCAGAAGGAGCAAGGTGTGCAAAGACCAGGTGAACTTCTGTCTGAAAAGCCAATTAAGGATGACCCTCAGTGTCCCTGCTATGATTTGGATCTTAAATGTTCTCCAAAGACCGTGAGTTAAAGGTCTCCTCTACGGCCTATGGTTTCTTTAGGGACTGGGGGAACCCTTAGGAGGCAGGGTCTAGAAAACTGGTTCTCAGCCTGTAGTCGTGACTCCTGGGGGGAGGGGGGGTATCGAATGACCCTTTCACAGAGGTCATTTAAGACCATCAGAAAACACAGGTATTTATGTTATGTTTCATAATAGTAGCAGAATTACAGTTATGAAGTAGCAACAAAAAAATAATTTTATGGCAGGGGGTCACCACAACATGAGAACTGTATTATAGGGTCACAGCATTAGGAGGGCTAACATCCATTGGTCTGTAAGGGAGGTAGGTCCCCTTTCCTGAGTCCTGAAAGGGACATTGGGACCCAGGCCACCTCCTCTCTCTGTCACTTTCTATCCCATGTGAGGTTAGCAGTGTTGCTCTACCTTGTACCCTTCCATCGTGTTCTGCCTTGCCACCAGCCCCGAAACAGCCTGCCACTGACTAAATCCTCTAAAACCCCGAGCCATAATAAACCTTTCCTCCATCAAAGTCAGTTATCCTGGGTATTTTGTTACAGAAATGGAAAGCTGACCTACGTCTCCCCCAAGGGAGTTAACACCCTGTAAAACTGAGGCATCCATGGGTGTCCCAGAAGGTTGTTAGATCCAACTGCGGCACAAATTGTCTTTAGAAAGCCTGGCTTCAGGCAAGCACCTCTTCTCAGTTAAAATTTTAAAAATCCATTCTTCTAGAATAGCTCCTGGAACCTAGAAATACAGAGATGGTTGGCAGGGTCACCGGTCAGTCACATAGTAAGGTCGGTGGTGTCAGCGGTAGGTTAAGGACTCACATCCAGACGGAGAGAAAGGCACCTAGGATTTTCATTGTATTTGCTTATGGTTTTTCCTTATGGTGAATCGCACTGTTAAAACCATCCAGTTCTTGAGCTAGAACTAGAGAATGCAAAGAGAGGGATTCATTTTTAAATCAAAATTTATGAACTCGCCTTGTAACGCTTTATGATGGTTCTGCTTGAATTATCACTTCCTATTCGAGTAAAATAGAATTCAATTTTTCTGTGGTTTTTCTTTTCTTTTTTCAACATTTTTGGGGCTTTATCATCCTAGGGGTGAATTAATAGATCTCCTCCAAGCAAACTGTCAAGACAGGTCCCCTCTGGGTGGGAAGTGTGATTAAAGATGCCAGTGAATTTGCATGGGAATCTGCAGAGCATGCCAGAGTCCCCTTGAAAATGCTAGAGGAAACTAGAAGTGCTTACCCAAGTGTGTGCGCAGTGAATGCTCGGCCAGCTTGAAAGACAGGAGGGCGTGTGGCTGCCTCTAGGGGCCGCTTGCCTTTTAACTACCCCGTACCTTTGAGGTGCTGGCCACAGGTTCCCGGTATGGACAGGGATGCTTTTAGCCTTTGGACTGGGATTCAGTTGGTGACACCTCAGTAAATGGCAATGTAAGAGACTGTCAGTTTCGGACAGAGCCCTGTGTGGTCCCCCGCCCTCTGCATCTGAAAGCCTTCCTTCTGTTTGGGGCAGCATTCTTATAAGAGGTCAGAGTAGAGAAGAGGGCCTAAGATGCCTGGGAGTCTCTCCCCATTGCCATTTCTTCACCAGCTGCTCCGGTGGTCCTGGGTGTGAGCTGGGCCCCTGCAGAGGAGCTTGTGGAGGAGGGAAGGTGACAAAGGAGTCTTCATGTTTGGTGGATATTTCTCAATGTGGAGGAGTTTTCCCCCTGAGCAATCAATTACCAGGTGTTTGGGGATTTTTTTTTTAAATGAGTTTTAGTTTTAATTGTGTGTGTGTGTGTGTGTGTGTGTGTGTGTGTGTGTGTGTTTCTGCATGTGAGAGGAGGTGTCTAAGAAGGCCAGAATAGGGTATTGGGTCCTCTGGAAGCTGCAGTTATAAGCAGCTGTGAGCCTCCAGCATGGGTGCTGGGGACCAAGCTGGTCCTCTTCCAGAGCATAAACACTCTGAGCTGCTGGGCTGTCTCCCCAGCCCTGTCCTGTTTCACCAGTGTCCTCCCCACCTCAACCTTTCTGTTAGTTGAGCTCAAAGAAGCAAGCGCACCTAAAATGTGCTTTTTGGTTCTATAATTTCTAATATAGCCTTTCTCTTTCTCTACAGAGCCCATAGGTCCCTCTCCTACGAGTACCACGCGGGCTTATACTTCTCTGCTGAGGTCCCAGCTGACTCCAGAGCTTAGAGGATCACTGCAGCTTTGTAACCTTCAAGGTGTCCTCAGCAGGAAAACAAAACAAAACAAAACAAAACTCATCTTTTTGAAGAGTGCTACGTTTTGTCAGTCACCTCTTGCAATTGTGTGCCAAAGGTAAGCCTGCAGATTTCTGCATAAACGAGGCAAAAGAAGTTGGCTGTTTTTTTTTTTTTTTTTTTTTTTTTTGCCTTGAATGCTTAATTTGCATAGCAGTTATTTGGCTTTAAATTTTTAAAGGTTTTCTACTTGATGCTTACGAGTGTTTTTGTATGTCTGTGCATACTATGTGTATGCCCTAGGTCCTGTGAAGCTTAAAAGTCGGGGTTAGATCCCCTGAAACTCAGTGTGGGTGTTGGGAACTGAATCCAGGTCCTCTGCAGGAGTAGCAAGTGTTCTTAACCGGTGAGGCATCTCTCCAGCCCCCTGCATCGTAGTTATTAAACTAGTACTACAGCAGTAGGTGATGGCCCTGATTTGTTTAAATGCATTAAATTTAAGCTCTGACGGGACATAGTTCAAAAACTAGGTTGTCACTGTTCTGACTTAGAGCAGGTAGTTTCGAGTGTTTAAGTAGAAGTGTGCAGACCAGTTCACATATTCCCTCCCATGCAATGATGTTCTGGAATGTTCTCTGAATTGAGGTTGCCTGGAAGCGTACAACAGGGAGGAGAGTGGTCTTCAGCCTTGTCAAGTTCAAGTCCAGCCTGGTGCTGAGAGGGTATGTTCACATCAGAAGAGATGCAGATAAACAATAGATTCCTAGGATGGCTTCACGAGTATGTGTGAGCGGTGCGCTCCAGCTGTATCAGAAGGAAGTGCTGGCAGGAATTGGCCCTGTGCCGCCAGGACCACGGAGTCCCCACAGTGATATCGGTGGACAACATGAGGCTGTGTGACAAATATATGAGGGGAAGGGAGGGAGGAAGGGAAAGGATGGAGGGCAGTCCATCTGTGTGTGAGTGTGCTGGGATTGATATATTCTAGACAACCATTCTATACATGACCTGTACCCCCAAACCACAAAAAATATCTTGGCCATGAGTAGCCATTTGAGGCCTTTGTAGTTCATCTGGTGTTCCCTCTGGCTGACAGAAACACCTCGTGAGAAAGGTGTATTGTCGTCTGTAGAGGGTTGCCTCAGAATTGCAGGGCTCGCGCCCACCCATCATCCTTCTCTTCCCATGCAAATCTCTTACTGTTTCTGCTATTTAGATGGTCTAGAGATAGATGGTCTCAAACCTAGGATTTGGTCTGTGGAGTTTGGCATAACGATTTCTGTAAATGTACCTTTATCTGAGTTGGATTTCTCTCTCATTTGGTCTGAGACGACCACTGAAAGACCTTGTGAACATGCTGTTTCTCCTTGATGCTTTTTTAAAACATTTGCCTGGAAATGTGTCGATGGCCTAGCTATGCCTGTTACGGTGTGTGGCATTTAGAATGCCGTAATGTTGATAATGCTGTATTTCGTGAGAGTGCCCTTAATGAAGTGCCCAGTGCTTGTCTACCTTGACGTCTTTATGGTTTCCTGCGGAGGAAGTGGCTCACTGTCCCAGATGTGTTGGCTGTCTGAGGTGGCTTCAGAATTAGGTGCTGGCCTGGAATCCAGAGACAGTGACACTCGGGCCTTGGAACCCCATTCCCAGCCCTCCCCATGGCTGTTAGCACATCACTGCCCACGGAGGGCGCTGTTGAGCTTTGGTTCCCCTCCTGCCTTCACAGGGCCCTCCACTTCCCCTTGACTAGCCCATGGGGGTAGGCAGCATCCTGATCAGAGCAGGTTTGCCCACAAACGAAACTTCTCAAACTCCAGTGGCTCACGGTCTTAAGTAATGGTCACTGAGATAGAGCCTTATTGGATTCAAGTCGTTTGTAAATGTGGTGAGCTGTCAATCCGTTCGTTCGATTTCATGGACATGTAAGTTAGAAATTAGAGCTTTTCAGATCTGGTCACCAGAATGCATGGATGGTTCATCAGGAGCAGACTGGCACTGCCTATGAGGGAGCTTTTAATGATCCTTCGGTGACAGTGACAGACTCAGAGTTTGTACTGAGCGGGGAGAGGACTGTACGGACTCCTGGTTCTGAACCAGCCTGCACACTCGGCCGGTGCAGTATGCTGGCCAGCCAGTGATTTCAAGGGCTATGTTTATTTCATAAGGGATGAGATCTATACAGAAAGCATTTAATTTGGGGGTTTCGAGGTGGAGCGCGTATTAAACGCTGTGAGCATTGGCCACAGTCTAAGCCATTTAGCTATTATTGTTTTTACACTGCCTTTCAGCAGCTGCAAGACCAGATAAAATTCAGTTCCAGACACCTTCCGTGTGTCCTGGCTGGCTAGGGCGAGAGCTTAGGCAGGACCAGCTAGACTACATGGGCCGTATTGCTGTGGGACGATGGTCTGTACCCTATCAACTGCATCTTAATAAAATACAGTTTTATTAAAATTATCTAATAAAATGCTGATTGGCCAGTAGCCGGGCAGGAAGTAGAGGCAGGATGACACGAACAGCAGAATTCTGGGAAGAGGAAAACTCATTCTGCAGTCATGACCCAGCTGCAGAGATAGCAAGATGTGACTGCCTCGCCGCAAAAGGTACCAAGCCACGAGGCTAACACAGACAAGAATTATGGGCTAATATATGTTATGAGTTAATAAGAAGCCTGAGCTAATAGACCAATTAGTTTATAGCTAATGTAGACCTCTGTGTGATTCTTTGGGTCTTAACAGCTTCAGGACCAGGCAGGACAGAAAACCTTGGTCAACACTACCCTGTGTCTATAACCTGTCCGTCAGGAGCAGAGAAGCACTGTCCTCTGGGAAGGCCCAGGGATGTTGCACTGGATCCATTTTGATGGACTGAAAGGACAAGTGGGTAGAGACTAATTGTCTTGCTTGGCACGGGCCAGGCTTGGTGATCTGAGTGGGTATGAGTCCTAGAGACACTGGTGTGTGGGTCCAGAGATACACTTTCTGAAGTGCCAATAGGAAGGAAGCACAATGATTGGAGAGCATCCTCAGTGTGCCAGACTACAGTGCCGTCTAGGAAGAATGGTGACTGGAATATTACTTCTTGGATGCGTTTCCTAGTTACTGGGTACCCGATATGTATACCAGATTACTAGGCCTAAACTGGGCCTGGGCTTAGGGAGCAGTCTGGGGAGAATGGGGTCTTTGATCATTTCCAGGGCTGTGCTTTCCTGCCCCATGGTCTTATCTGGCCTGCCTGCTCTGGAGATGGGGACCATGGAAATGGGATGCTCACGCCCCATTTTCGCACTCAGCTCGTTTTATTCACAGACAATCACTCAGCATTTCACTTGAGAACTGAAATTCCCTGCTGTGGGAGGTGGCTGTCCCTTAGTGGGGTGGATGCCGCGAGACCTTTGTGTGCTATCCTGAGAGGAGAAATACCTTCCACTGGATTTTCCCGACTTGTCAGTGGCGGCTAGGAATATCTTGGGATGTAGATACCAGCCATGCTTCTGTGTCGTCTCATTCCATCCTGCACAGATTCTACAATGCAGGAGAAAATAACACACCGAGCCTGTCGGTGGTCACCCTTGCATTCCTAAGACTACTATCCAGTGATAGGCCATTAAGGAAGGAAAGTTTCACGACTTACATTCACATTATAGTTGATTTATAGAAAGGCAAATTTTTCTAAGGCTGACCATCTGTTTTGTATTACTGCAACAGAATTCTCAAGGCTGGGGGGGGCATATCTATGAAGGAAAGAAGCTTGTTTAGCTCACAGTTGTGGTGCTTCAACTGTGAGGGCCTTCTTGCGGGCAGAGTCTCCAGGCTGTGCATGACGTCACATGCACATGCAAGAGACGGTTTGTCCTTTCTCTCTCCGTTCTCATTAAAGGCCACCAACACTCATTCGTGCATGGATCTGCATCCTGATGCTTCTGTCTAATTCCAGTCATTCCTCTAAGTGTCCTGGGTTAAGTTGCAGTCTCTCTAGTACCTCCTTCTTATATCTCATGGGGCTTTCAGCACACGAACCCTGGAGGAGCCTCAGCCACATCCAAATCATAACAATGTACATAAGAATGTCTTGGATGGGTCTGTTCCTTATTTTTAGCATGGCCCTGCATTTGTTGTTTTGGCGGTTGATACAGTGACTTACTTAGAAAGGCTCTCTTTGTTGATGCTGAAGCTGCCTGATACGTGCTTAGGACTTTAAGACTCCAGCTGCTGCCGCAGGTGCACAGCTGGAAGTGTCTGTGTGGCTGGACGTGACTTGTTGAGTTTCTGCAGAAGCAGAGGAGCCTGTGATAGTCCAGGCCACCGTCTCTGCAGCTTGGACCAGTTTCTTCCTGTCCAAGGTAGTTTGCAGGGCCCAAAGAGGACCATAGCCTTTGATCCTACAGGTTTTATAGGGGGCAGGTCTGTAATAATTGATTAAATAATTGCTCAGCAGGCATTTACAGCTGCGTGCAAAAGAAAAGCCCTACAGCATTGCCTCCTCCATGCCTACCTTAATGGAATGCTTGCAGAACCCTGGTAGGGTTGGCAAGAGGGTTGCCCTTTCTGCTGCGTCTCTGGCCTCTACTGCAGATAGATCTCCTCACGTGCTAGGTGAATAGGTAAGGTGAGCCTGTAAACCAAGGCCTGCTTCCACCTTCTTCCTCTCTTCACAGTTCTGTTAACATTCCTGACAGCCCTGGAGGCGACAGCCTAGTACTTGCTGACCTTGAACCTGGACTTTTGGCTTGTGTGGGTTTCTCAGGAGGTTGGGTGTGTCCTTCCCTGCACCAAAGCCTTTCATTTTTACATCAGCTTCCTTTGATTTGATTTTTTTTTTTTATTCCTGCCCCCATAGGAAAATCTCCAGCTAGTAAATAGGATTTGAAGAATCCTTTTCAGAAACAGGTGAAGGAAAAGAAGGGACAGTGAGAAGGAGTTGGGGGAGAGGCAGGGATCCCAGTGGCAGTTTTGGAACTGGGCCAAGGTAATTTTGCAGGCTGCTTAACCCACAGGCTTTGGTGCTTGGGGTCCTTTAGCCCACTGATTCCGACTTAGTCACACCTGCCGTGACAGGAATTATCCACAGAGACGACAGTGCCTGGTCTTCAGTAGCCACATCCTGTGTGCTAGCATGCCTCTGGTCCCTTCTGCAGGCCAGAGCTTTTCGTGTTGCTTTTTAACCTTTCTGTGTGTATCAGTAGAATGATCATTTTCTCGTGGTTGGAGTAATGATAAGACAAGCTTCCCCAGCCGTCTGTCTTCACTGATGCCCCGAACCAGAGAAACAAAAGTTTGAAAATTCAATCTGTCTATATCCACCTTTCTTTTTTCCTGACAGATTGATAGAAGTTGAGTAACTAATATTCTGGTTTTTGTTCTAAATGAAAATATTCCCCTCTTATCCAAGGCTTCATTTTCTGCAGTTTGTTATCTTTGTCTGCCATTCCCAGAAAAATAAAATTAAGTAGAAAACTACAGAAATCATCCATTCAGTTCTCAAGTTTATGCTCTCTGAGTGGTGCAATGAGTTTTTGCTGGGCTCCAATCAGGATAGAATCATCCTTTTGTCCAGTGTGTCCACGCAGTATACCCTCCCTCAGTAGCCATTTCTGCATGAGACTAACCGTGCATTAACAGGCTTGTGTACAGGACTGGGAACTAGCCATCCACACTTTCAGGCACGTAGAGGACTGTAGGGACGCAGCAGCCTCTCCGCTGCAAATGGTAGTGTTGCTGCTGGTGAGATTCTGAACTCAGGAAGAGCAGACAGATTTGTGGAAAACAAAAGGTCATGTGTGTCAGGGCAGAAGTAAACATTCTCCTGTTGTGTGTGTCAGGGTGGAAGTAAACACACTGCTGTTGTGTGTGTCAGGGCAGAAGTAAACACACTGTTGTGTGTGTCAGGGAGGAAGTAAACATGCTCCTGTTGTGTGTGTAGGGGCGGAAGTAGACACACTCCTGTTGTATGTGTCGGGGTGGGTGATACAGGCTTTTAGCAATGGTTCCTTGACTAGGTAACTAAAAACTGAATTGCTTTGCCAGTGTGAGGAGAGCAGATGGGATCCCCCCACATGCCCTCACCCCAAGAGTACACTCTAGGAGTGAGAGGCACCTGGTGGTCCTTGTAGCCTTGGCAGTGTGGGGTTCCTAAGTACATGCACCTGCCCGTGCCTCTGGTGGATCTCTCTACAGGAGACCAGGGAGCCTGAGTTTTTAGCTTCTTCCTGTCAGGATTAATTTTCCTTTTGATTCTTTTATTATTTTTTTTTCTAAACCACTGCAAATGTTTGTGGGCTCTGAGATTTAAAATGGCTATGAGAACATGAATAAATCAGACTACTGGAGATCGCAATTTAAGGGGAATGACTTTGTGTGCTGTGTGGATAGTTGAGCCAAATATGAAAAGATCTTTTGGATAGAAACAAAGGGGGAGACCCTAGTATTTGCTTTGGTGGAAGGTGGCCGTATCCTCTGCCAGGTCTGTGACCCCGGAGGCCAGCTTTAGCTCCCGAGGTAGTGACATGTCCCCTCCAGGACTTTTGATCACACCTAACGTAACACCATCCTTTGGTAAGCCTTGAGTGTGATTTCCACTGTAGGAAGTAAAGGCGGTTCTCTGAAAGGCTGTGGCCGTGTGCGGACACAGGTCTCTGTAACCTTGTCTGACTGAAGTCCTGTGCAGGCAGCAGGATGCACAAGCCACAGTCAGGAGGAACCTTCGACCTCTGTGGACCTCAAGCCAGAGGGGATTTAGCAGTTTGCATTCCTCCTAAGAATCTAGGCAGTTTGACTCTTCCATGGACACGGGTGGAGGGAGTCTGCAGACTCGGCATTCCGTTTTTCTAATAGCTTGTCTCTTCCACCCTTCGGTCCAGGTTCTGTTTGTAGTCACTCTCTCTGTGGTTGGTGTGTAAGCAGCAGAAGTTACCTTTACCCCACTGATCACACAGAGGAACACTTAAGTCCACATGTGCTGACTTTTCATGTGCAGTCACCCCACCTCACCCCCAGCAGAGGGGACATGTTCTAAGACCTCTAAGGACACCTGGATAGAACTGAACCTCAAAATCCAGATCCCACCCTGTGAAAACAAGGTTTTTCATAAATACCAGTTGGGACCCTTTTGTAGGCCACCACGGAACACTGGAGATGAGAAATGATGCTAACCTTTCTGGGGTCTGGTTGAGATCACTGGAGGCGGATATTGGAAGGATATGGCCTGTTCTCTGCTGCCTGGCCATGTGATTAGGAGTCTCTCCCCTATTCCATATTCTGGCTGTTTTGAAACCACCTTGCACAGGCCCGTCGTGGTCAAGCAAGCAAACCACAGACAAGTGTGGCCAGGTACGAGGGAGGGGTCTGGATGGAACAGTTCTCTGTCTTGATGGCTACAGGAACCCACACACAGTGAGCTGACAAAACTGCTTACATGGGGCCGCCATTATTGTCCTTAGCTAGGTAACATGTAAGTTTTGGAAGAAATGGGTGCTGGGTACAAGTAATTCTGCACAGTCCTGGGGATCTGTACTTACTCCAGAATGGAAGTTTAAGTGGTTGTTTTTAAAAGTTGGGGCTGAGGAGGGGAAGGCCATCTTTTCCCCCTTGTTTCAGGAGCCTGTAGGTTGGAGTCTAAGAATTTCCAGTTTACGTTTCTGTGAATGAGTGGCTCACAGAAAGGTGGAAACAGAACAGGGGTGGGGATGGAACTCATACCATGACTGCAGCAGCACTCTTGTCCCTGCCTTGAGCCCTCGCTGTGCTCGCGGTTATAATCTACAATAATTAATGTTGCTCAAGTAAATTAAATGGAGGCCATGTGTACTGACTACAAGAATACTACAATTCAAGCTCCAATCAGCACCCACATGCGCATGTGCACACATACACACACACACACACACACTCACACACACACGAAATGAATGCAGTGTTTACTATGTTTTGACTGCTAAGTCTAACAAACAAGGCTATAAACAATGGCTTTGCAAGCAAGGGTTTGTAAATTACGTCAGTTACTGCAAATGAGGTACCCAGATCTACCACTATGGGTCAGGAGACACAGGCTGTGGTCTCATCTGTTCTTTTATTGGCTGTCGCATCTTGAGCAGCTCACTGGCTCATACACCTCCAGTCTCCATGTCTGTTGAGTAGCAGGCCTGACACCCCCAGAGGGGCTGCCTGGAGATGAACTCGCCGCACTGTGAGCACCTAGTGAGCTTGACCTAGAATATGTTCTCTGGAGAGCAGCAATAACTCGCTGCTCTTCTTGGCTGCACCTTTGGGAAAGTCACGGCCAGTGAAATGTCATTTTGATAGAAACCTAGCTGAGCGTGACTTCGTATACTCCGTCTCTCTGTGGCTTGGATTTTTCCAAACATGAGTATTATTTAACCAGATGACTAAATGAACTGGTGACTTACCTAGAGACCCTGGCCCTTACCAAGAGTCAAGTGGTCCTGAAGTTCAGAGTGGATGCTCACGCCCATCTGACTGGTGTCCAAGAAGCTTCAGGGAATGCTGACTGACAGAGGAACACTCCCTCTGTTACATGACTACCATACACTAGTAGACCTGTTACATTGCTGCTAACTGAATGCTCAACTTCGCTTGGGTTTTTAACAGACATCGTGTTCCCTCCAGGAGTTCGTCCTGCACACCTTGCTGGACCCGTTAGGTACCTCTTGGGTGTTGTGCCTCATACCTGTTTTAATGATCCCTGTGATTGTAAGAGGTTCAGGATTGTATAGAAGGCCCTTTTGCTGCATCATGCCATGTTTTTCTTTCTTATGGTTGTATGGATCCAGATGAGCTCCGTACACAGTCAGGATGCCTCGCTGTTGGCATTGACCTTGGGCACCTGTCATGTTTCGCCTCTGTCATGATGCCTTTCTGCTTGATATGCTGCTCTGTGGGGGCGGGGCTAGATGCGCAGGACGCTCCCAACATCTAGGTGGGGATCCACCTCAGTTATTCCCCATCCATCGGCCCATAAGATTTCCCCCATCTATTTGTTTACTAGTTGTTTGTGTCCTTGCTTTTAAAAATTGATTCCAGCCTCTATATACACAAGGCCAAACCACGTTGCCTATTTTGCTTGTGTTAGTGCATTCTAAAAGGGTGCCTTAAATTCTCTAGTCCTTAGACTTTCACCACTTCTGTATTCTGAGTCACCTGTGCGCCTGCAGGAAGATGATGGCTTCATTTGTTTACACTGCTGTAGGATACTGAGCTGTATGACGCCACTGCCCATCTGTCTCTTTGGCTGCTGATTGGGCTGGTCCTTGTCTTTCAGCATCCTCATTATTGTGGCTGTGAGCATCATTGTACACATCCCTAGGCCCTCAACACACTGAAGGTGTCTTTTCAGACTGTCGGTGGGCATGCGACCTTGTATGCTCGGTAGGAACATCGTGACTCGCTTTCTAGCAAACCCCACTTATTCCTCAGCAAAGCCTGTGGACTCAGTTTGACACCGCCCCCCCCCCAGCCTTCTCTGGTTTCCCCAGCTAGTGTTAAAGTGGGCTCTAGCTGTGGTTGCAGGCAATGAATGAGTTTGAATGCTGTTTTATGTACGTTCGCCATCTGTGCTGTCTGTCTGCAGTGACTTTGTTTTGCCTGCTTTTTCTCTTGGTCTTTTCCTCTGCGTTGTGGGGCTTTTCATTATTCTCGACGCCAGCCATTTGTCGTTATAGACATTGCTTCCTAGCGGCCATTTGTAAACAAGCATACTCCATCTTTTGATCTCTAAATCCAGAATTCCTACGTGCAAATAACCCATGGCCCCACCAGGTGTGTTCAGCTTGTGGCCTGCTGACGGCTTTGCCCTAGGAGTCCTGTGGGCGTAGCCCAACATTGAGAGGCCTGACAGATGGCTCAGCAGTCAAGGTTTGCAGCTCCCACGTGACTTACAGCTACCTACACATAAATACATTTATAAACAATATTAAATTTTTATTGAGAATCTTTGCAGTTTTTTTTTTAACTTGATTGGACCATTCCAGAATGTGAGCTTCTTGAATGACAGCATTGTATTGTGCTGTCAGAAGGTTGGATGCTCATGCTAGACCCTCTGCTGAGTTGGAATAATCTCTAGTCTTTACCTGATCTGACAGTAGATAACCACTCTGTGGAAGGCAGTGCTTTTTGTGTGTGCTGATAGGTCTCTGACTACTTTTCCTGTTGTTTCATTGTTCCACAGCTCTTCTGTAAACCATAGAATTGGTAAGCATCAATGCAAATGCTATAGGATTTTTGTACCAGAAAGACACTGAGTTTCATTCAGGCTTTGCCTTGGGCATAACATGTGCTTTATTAATCTTTAACCTTTTTTTTTTTTTTCCTAAATCTATACCATGACAATCGCTTGCTGGAGAACCTGGGGAGTGGCCTGTGAGTTGTAGGAGGGATAGAAATGGGGTTAGGGATCTCTGTAAGGCCTGGAGAGTTGAAGCAGAGCTGCAGGGCTTTGCCTTGGAGGAATTGAAAAGTGATTAGCTTCGAGGCACAGTTTCAAGGCCAGCCTGCGTGCTGGGGTTTGTTGTGTGGCTGGGAAGAGAAAGGAGTAGGGGATGGGAGTATGGGCGTCTCAGATCTTTGGTCTGACACCAGGTGAGTGGTTACATGACATTTCATTTACCAAGATGGCAGTCCCTGGACAAACAACTCTGGAGTTTTTGTTGCTTGTTGCATTGGTTTTTCTTTTGTTTGAGTGAGAGAATCAGAATGGAAGGTCATTTTACAGAGCTCCTGACTGACACTTCTCAAAGCAGGGATGTCTGGTTATTGTCACGGTCAGGAGGCACCTAAGCAGCTGAGAAGCCTAATCTAGGGTCCTTGATAGGATGGGAAGACAGAAATAGGACACTGGGGAGAAACTATCAGTATAAAATGTTCGTTTTTATTGAGATAATTATGTCTTCGTAATCCTTTTAAGGATGCAGTGAGGAGATTCATAAACGGATTTTGGGGGTGCCTCACACCTAGTAGGATGGCTGCTGTTGGAAATAAATGCTGGCAATGAGGAGATATTGAACCTTTGTGTCTCATGGCGGGAGAGCCTGTCGCTCTGGAAGCAGAGAGATGGGAATGGAAGCCCCATCACTAGTGGGAAGCTCTCACGGCCTTCTGAAGGATGGAGGACAGTGGAGACACTTGGGTGTGTCTCTGGGGAGAAGCTGGGTGTTCACCTGTCCTAGGTGCTACGTGCCTCTGGCTGCTATTTTAGCTCCCTGTTTTAGCAGTAATAGCTTGGTTATAGTTCTTTGTGAAGTGTGTCGTGGCAGATACTCTGGGTAACTGGAAATCCCTTAGACATAGGCTTGTCATTGGTATTAGCCACAGTGGGAACACGGGGAGAAGGGAGCCGAAGGAGTCCCAAGACTTGTTGGTACCCACTGAACAAGCCCGAGAACCTGAGTTCGGAACCTAGCACCCATGCAGATGCTGGCTTTGGTGATGCACATGTGGTCTCCCTGGAGACTTAAACAGACGCCAGGAGCTCACTAACCAGTCATTGAGCTCCTGGTCCAGTGAGAGATTGCATTTCACACAATTAGCTGGAGAGTAATTGAGAAAAACAACCCGCGTTGACTCCTTGCCCCCACAGACCATACGTGGGAGAGTTAACTACACATACATGAGTGTACATACACATCCATGCATGAGCCACACACAGGAAGCTGAGAAGGAAAAAGAAAAGAAGTGGCAGTCAGGACTCATCAATCACCTTCCCTCAAGAGTCACCTGCTCTGATGGCTTTCAGACCAGGCTGGCTCACAAACCCTGCTGGAGAGAAGTGTCTTAGAAGGGGTCACGCTGGTGACTGTGAAGGAAAAACTATGAAAGCAGGGACCTCATAGGCCATCATCCAACAAAGCCAGAAAACAAACCACAGAAAGAGCCTCTCCACGATATCCCACAGAGGCAAGCTGGCTTCTTCCGCCCCGTACCATCCAGCTTGAGCCCACCCATCAGGAGACTTTGCCTCTCTCTAATAAAATATTAAAAACACAAATCCTGTCCCGAGTCATCCCCAGGAGATCAGGGCCTAGTGTTTCCTCCTAAGTAATTCTGCCTACTCATTTATCAAAAGAAAATTGAATTCGGCTCTTGCTTATGAGCATCCATCTTCCCCCTGGGATTTATTCTTTAGAGTGACAGCAAGATTCGACTTCCAAGTCTCACTAGCAGGCAGTGAGAATAGTACAGAGGGGACCCTCTGGTGGACTTGAACCCAAGGTCCTCTGCTCTCTGACTTGTGGACTTGGGTGAGTTACTGAACACACACACTTGGCATCACTTCTGAATGCATATGTAGATAACATCTATTTCAAAGGGTCCTCGTGAACATTTGCTGCCCTCATCTGTGTGAAGCACCGTGCCTGGGGTCTCAGTTGACTGTCACGCTGCAAGCCTTGACCATGCAAGTGGTGCCAGGTACTCACGCCCCTGCGGCTGTACGTGGAAATGTCTGTTGTGAATGTTCTCTTTTATGTGTAGTGTACTTTCCTGTTCTAGGGAGGTGGTAAGACCTTGACTATTGTCACGGCCTAATTAGCTTAGTAAGAGCTGGAACAGCCACTAGGTCCCATATTGTGTTGGAGGTAGGACTGGAGTGTATTAGCTGTAATTAGTGACCCTGCCGCAGAAAGCCACCAACTGGCCTTTCTGTTCCCCGACAGGAGACCACAGGCCCTGCCAAGTGCTGTCAGATGAGTTGGCATTTGGCAAGTCCATCTACACACAACTTTGGGAGGTTAATCAAGAGTTTTAGTTGCTTCTAAGACCCATTCATGAGTCAGTCACTTTAATGCAAATGGGCTCTTTTCACAGACAGTGCACCGAGGACCAGGAACACTGCAGTAAATGGGGGAGAACAAAAGAAGCTCCCCTTTCCAAAGCAAAGACTCCCCACTGAGGTTGGCTTCCTGTTGCTGTGGGAGCGCATGACCACACTGCAAATGCCCCAAAACAGCACCTCCTCAGAATCCCAATGCAAGCCTCATTGGGTGAAACCAGGATGTCATCAAGGGCTGCACTCCTGGAGGCTCTAGAACCGTCTTTTCTAGTGTCTGGGGACTGCTTCATCTCTTGGCTGCAGCATGGCGTCTTTAAATCTCTCTCTGACTTTCCTGCTCAGAGTAGCGAGGATGGTTGTGGCTATCTAGACCATCTCCCCGTCTCAGAGGGAGTAGAGTTAGTGACCTTGCTTCCTGTTGGCCATGCAGTTCAACAGATCCAGAGTTGCATGTGTTAGGATGCTTACCTTGTCTTCCAAAGCCTGCATTGAGTGAGTTTTCAGGAGCTGACCAGGTGCAGTCCTCTGCCACCCCAGGCATGAGAGATTACACAAAATAAAGAGTTCCAGGGGCCCTCAGTGAAGTTGTTATATGATTTGAATAATTCAGACTATGTTGAACATTGGCATTGGGATGACATCTGTCTCCATTTGGCCTTACCTCCCCATCGTACCCCCTCTCTCAGTCATTTACTTGCGCACAGGCACTCATATTAGGGTGTGTCTATATGTACATGCACACAAATGCGTTTCCCCAAAGTTTCAAGTCATATCCTGCCAATAAAGTGTTAGACTTGTTTTGCCCTCCTGCCCATCTATGTGGATGTTTTGGTTTTTGTTTGTGAAATCCTTATGTCTTCAATTTCACGTTTAGATTGGCAGTTATATTAATCTTATTAAGATCTTTATTAATCATTAAAACAAACTAAGTCAATGTTATTTTTCTTTTTTTAAATAATGTTTTTTTTACTTTGAGATTTTCATATAACATGTTTGGATTGTAGTCACACATACTCCAGTCATCCTGTCCATCCTCCTATCCCTTTTCACCCAAGTTTAAGGTTTCCTCCTCCTCTTTCTCCTCTTTCTTCTTTTCCTCCTTCTTCCTTCTTTCCCTCCTCCCCTTTACCCATGGAGTCCAGTTTGTGTTGTCCAACAGATTTGGGAGCTATAATCCTAGATGGAAATACTGGCTCTGTAGCCACACAAACCACTCCATCTCTGATGCTCACTCCCCTAAAAGATGCTGCCCAGAATGGTGTCTGTTCTGTGGGTTCAATGATGGATGTACTTCCCACGGCAGGGCTTCTCAAACTCTTCCATTTACAGCCCCATGCCACTGGAGAGCAAGCTTGCATGCACATGGCCTTCTTTGTTTTTCACAGGAAGCATGAAACCTCTACTTCATATGTAGTTCTACAGGACCAGGATCATCTTCAACATTTTTCCAAGTTGATTGATAGTTTTATTGTATAATCATCAATGCTGAGACCACTGCTCCACATACCTTGTCCAAAACAGCAGAAGTGTGTCATAGGCCAAGTCTGAAATGGCTGGAAAGTTTATTGCGATTACCAAGCCTGAGTTTATTGCCAGTGTTTCATGACGCTCAAGCTAGTGACTCCGCATTTTCAGAACTAAGCATTCTAACATGATACAGCCCTACGCCCCAAAGTATACTAATTTGGAACTTTCATGCAGAGAGGGCTGACAGCAGGAAGGTTCCCCCTCCCAATAATTAAACCATTCTGTTTCCCTAAAAAGATTCTGTACAGACAGGACGACTATCTCAGTTCGGTGGAGCTGAGGCGTCTGGGCACCCTTGCCTGCGTTTATGTGGCACGTTCCATGCGTTCCATGCTGCAGGGAGTTTGCGTGGACCACCTCAGGCTAGTCCCTGCTGGATTCTCAATTACTTTTTGGTTGCACATTCAGAAACCTTTTATTGTTGCCAAATGTGTCATGAAGGGGTTCCTCAGCTCTCCTAGGTTCCCAACTGATGGCTTAAAGAACCTGAGTCCTAGGTGGAACACTGACTTTCTTGTGTCCATGCTCAGAGATTTGACCCAAGGAGTCTCCCTGGGACATTTCTGCCTCAGTTTTCTGTGTCTTGCTTCCTTTTAAAAGCCTGTGAAAATCACTTGAGAGTTATGCAAGGGTGAGGTGGAGGTGCAGGTGGAGAAGGGGAGGGTGGGTGTCTTGGTACCTGGCCCTTTCCTGGAGGCTCAGATACAGTTGCCAGAAGAAGGGCTCAGGAAGCAACCACCTCCCACAAGGGAGAAAAGATTTATTTGGCTTCCTCTTCAGAGGAGCATGGTCTATCATGACAGGGAAGCTAAGGCAGCAGCTTGGTTTGTGGCCTGACCGGGAAGGAGGGAGGACAGTGCTGGGGCCTGGCTGCCTTTCTCCTCCTTCTCATTGTGATCAGTCCAGGAGCCCATGGATCGTGGGCACCCGAATTCAAGGTAGATCCTCCCTCAACTAAGCCTCTTTGGAAAAACAGGAATATCCCCCAACACCTCCCTGTGCTTCATTAACGCCCTGAAGGATTGTTAGTCCAGTCAGGTTGACAGTTTAACCACCACAAGTTTATCCCTTATCAACTTGACACCCAAACAACACTTAAACTGTAACATTTTACTCCCCCCCCCCCCCCAGCTCCAGCTCCCTAGGTTTGTGGCCATATGCCTTCATTCCAGCTTTGAAGTCTTCATGGTCTTAGTTCAATGCCGTTCAAAGACCCAAAGTTTCTTCTAAGACTTGAGACAACTCTTAGGCATGAACTTCTATAAGATAAAAGAACAAGTTAAAATTTTTCAATATCTGATATTACAGAGCAGGGCATAAGAATTGGGTGGGACATAGCAAAGAGAGATGCCACCAAAAAAGGCTGAAACCCAGCCAGCCAAACACCAAGTCTTGCACCTCCACGTCTAGCATATGGGACTCTTGGTGGCAACCGAGCCCCTGGGCCTCCCAGCTCTGCTGCCTGCAGCATATGTGGCTTTTCTCTTGGTTAGCTGCGCTGGGTGCCTGCTGCATTCCTGACCCAGTGCGGCATGTTTCCAGCCTCTCCTGTGCTGTGACTTAGCAGGAAGCTGTGTTTTTATAAGTCTTCATGCTCTCGGCATGCACGAGAATGCATGTGGCCAGCTCCTCCCCTTGGTACCATGAATGCAGAAGGCCATTCGGTAGAGAGCTTTGGTTGGCTGGGTATCAACTGAGTTAAATGGTGATCTGTTTTAAATAGTTTGGGAAATTATGTAAGTTAGCAGCAAACCTGGTGTGGGCATCCCCTCTGAGCCTCATCTCTGTTCCTGCTATTGCCCTTGTCTTGGACCTTAAAAAAAAAGACGTCTACCCTGATGATTTTCATAGGTCTTACCTGACAGAGGAAATCAGATGTGTGAGCCACAAGACAAGAACTAGAGGTCCTCTCCTTGTAGGTCTCCAGCTCTGAGAAGAACTTTGTGTGCATTGCTTGCTCCTGCTCCCCCCAGCATCCACTAGTCCTGCGTTGCCATAGATTTATTTTTTTTTCCTTTCCCAGAGTGTCCTATCGTGGAATTGCTATTCAGGAACTAGTTAGGGGACATCGAGGCAGCCAGTTCAGGGGGTACTGTAGACATCACCTGCAGCACACCTGATCAGGTATGGGGTGGAGGATCTTGCTAGCACTGGGTGCTGCGAAGACAAAGGCCATGGAGAACAGGGTTGCCAGGGTCTTCAATAAAGTTTGCTCCAAGGAGCCCCTTGTGGGAACCCACATGCCCAGCCTGCCTGGCCTCCCTCCTGCTCTCCTCACTCTGGGAGGCACCTGCACTTCCCCTCGCTCTGTCCCAGCACTTAAATATTTCATAGGCAGGTAGACGGCTTATCTGGTCACCTCCTGTAGGATGTCTGTGTTGCTGCCCAGTTTGGGCAGTTGTGAACAACATGGCCTAAACATCTAAGTTCAGCTTCATGTGGATAACCGGTCTTCAAGAATAATTTCTTTTTTTTTTTTTTTTTTACAGAAAAGTCGTAGAGTGATTTGTGCGGAGCATTCTCGTATACCCCTCTGCTGAATTCTCCGGTGCGTTATAACATATTACATTGAGTTGTCAGAACTAATTAACACGGGCACATTGCTGGTGCCCAGGCTTTGTTTACGTTCCAGCAGTGTTTCCGCCAATTTTCTTTCTCTGTTTTACCACCCGTCTCAGTCTCAGGATGCCACGGCGCGTTAGTAGTACAGTAATTTGAATTTGAGTTTATAGGAGTAGTTTGGGTGTGTTATATTTGCTAAATGTCTTCAAACTCCTCAGCATATGCTGAGAGCTTGAGTGTAAACCTATCAGCTAGAAGGGGCTGGTGTCGTTTAGGCAAATGAGCACTTTAATTATAAGATTGTTATTTTGAGCGTGTTTTTTTTTTTTTTTTTTGAAGTTTGCATCTGGCTTCGGTGAAATGTGCAGCTCATGTAGTGCAGGGAGAGGGGCTGCAGGCTTTGGTGACGAGATGTTTCTCGGCAGCCCTAGAGCTTGCTGGAAGGTCATTTCAGGGACGAGTGTTTTGGGGGCCTGGAGGAGACGGGTGGCAGGGCCCATGCAGGAGCTGTCATTGCCTGATTTTTCTGCTCCGCCAGAGGACGAGGTGTGCGGGTAGATAATGAGCATCTTTAAATGTTTTGCTGGCAGAAGGACTCCATGAAAGATGACAGAAGAAGTCATTGTCATAGCCAAGTGGGACTACACGGCCCAGCAGGACCAGGAGCTCGACATCCGGAAGAACGAGAGATTGTGGCTGCTGGACGACTCCAAGACGTGGTGGCGGGTGAGGAACGCAGCCAACAGGACAGGCTACGTGCCGTCCAACTACGTGGAGCGCAAGAACAGCCTGAAGAAGGGCTCCCTGGTAAAGAATCTCAAGGACACGCTAGGTGAGTATCCACACCCCACCTGGAATAGCTAGGCCGGGGACAGCATTGCTGCTTCAGCGTGTGTGTGTGTGTGTGTGTGTGTGTGTGTGTGTGTGTGTGTGTGTCAGAGAGAGAGAGAGAGATGTGATGTATACAGTATTTGTTATGTTGTGTATAGTATGTGTATATGTGATGTACTGTGTAGAGGTGTGATGTGGTATGTTATGTGTGTGTGCGTGTATGTGTTTTGTGTATGATGCAGTGTGTGAGTGTGATATAGTATGTCAACATGCTGTGTGTAGTGTGTATGTATATGTAGTGTGCTGTGTAGGGGTATAATGTGGTATATTATATGTAATATTATATGTAAATGTGTTTTGGGGCAGGTGTTAATTGCTAACTACCTCCTACTTGGGTTTTGTACAGGGGTCAAGTTAAAGACTCTGTTTATCATTTTCGGCATACTTGATAGAGTCTGGAATCTCAGGCCAATCAACACTTGTGTGTGCTGTGGACCCCTACACAGTGGCCTCCTTACATTCAATCTCTAGAAGACCCCAACTTAGACTCACAACAAGTTTCATAGCTTTGCCCGTCAGCACACTAACCCTTTTCTCTTACACTCTCATGCATTTGTCTTTGTACATACTGAAGGAAAAGGCCAGTACTTTTTGGTTTGTTTTTGTTTTTTTTTGTTCCTGTCTTTGGTGATGGGATATTTTATACCAGTTTCAGGCAGTGAGTTGATGTGTAGTTGGGGTGATGAGCAATCAGAAGCCTCTCAGATGGACACTTTCACAAGCCCTGTTCAGTTATGACATTCTCTGGGTCTTCCCGTTCATTACTCTTCTCCTCTGGTATACTAGGTCATTTCCTAGCACTGTAGCAAACTCCTTGATGGTAGGTTGCTTTATAAAGAATAAGGCTTAACTTGGCTTACGTGAGGTCGAGTGGCTATATGTGTATTGCCTTCTTGGCAGAGTTTCAGTGTGGTATAGGTATCCTGTGCAAGAGACTGGGGGACATAGAGAACTGTAGTATCTGTGTCTTCTGACATTGTTCCCTTTGTATTCTACCGGTATTCATTTTTACACCTTCTGTGTAGTCTCCCTTGCCACCCGAAGGCCCCACCTCTAAGTAGTGTAATAGGAACCAGTTTCTTCCTTCTTACTACTCTCAGTGGGGATTAAATTCATAAAAGGGACCCAGGTAAGGAGATACATTCAAGCCATATCAGTCCATAGCCACGGGTCCGACAGGAGATCGCTACCACAGTGGTGACCAGCCGTACCTGAGTGTGCACACAGTGCCCACTAACTGTGCTTACTGCTTCCTATTACCCTGGAATATAATCAGGGAGGCTCGTGGAAGGACAGCCGAGCTGCGCTGACAGTTGACAGTTGTTGTCTCCTCAGGTAAGTATAGAGTTGTTTGTAGCCAACAGTGCCAGCCTGTCACTTCAGGTTTGCTGAGGACGTGAGCCAGTACCATCCCTTAGGCTA
The DNA here is from genome assembly GCF_014885135.2 of Alexandromys fortis. NCBI lineage: Eukaryota > Metazoa > Chordata > Mammalia > Rodentia > Cricetidae > Alexandromys > Alexandromys fortis. The sequence continues at coordinate 4,406,818 of NW_026067998.1, forward strand.
AGCGTATGTAGACTTTCCTTTGTGTTACTAGAAGAGGATTAGCTTCATTGGAGCGGGCGGGGGTGAGGGAGACATGGGAAAACTGAGAAGGGCATCACACCCGATGCGTTTCGGGGTACCCATCTTCCTCCTTGTACAGTCCGTAAAGGTCTGTGCTGACTGTTCAGGGGGTGAAGCCTTCAGTCATTTGGGAGGTATTTTGTGCTGCGCATGGACCTTTTCTCAGGATGTCTGTGGCCAGCGTAGATTCCAAGACTGCTGGAAAAAATTCCATTTGTTATTAGCATTCTAGGTCTTTTTCCACCGAATTCCCTCCCCTGTGTATTCTTTTTCTTTGCTTGAGAAATGTTACTTAAGTATGGTAAAGAAAACGGCGCTGGTGAGTGGGTCAGTGCTTTAGTGATGTTCTGAGAGTTTTTGACCGGACTTTCCAGCCATTCCCGACACACCCTCTCTAATAATATTAGGCATTGTTGACATATTTTGCCTTAAAAAAAATTCAGAATCCTGTAAGCCACAAAACGGACATAACTTTGAATTGGAAAAAGTAAGCCCCCTGAGGTCATGGAGAGCCCCTTAAATGGCTGCCTGTTGACTTTCTTGGGAGGAAAGACCAGGCCTCAGGTTGAGGATCTAGGCCTCATCTTTGCCCAGTGTGTTCAGATCTCCCCACGCATGATCAGTTCATCTCCTCCCACAATCCCGAGTCACAGAGCGAAGCAGCGCATCCCACCCTGGTGCTGGGCCTGTTCCCCTGTCCCCGACAGATTGCCACCCAACCCCTAAGCTGGAGTGCTTAGACTGCTCCAGAAGGCCAATTCCATTTTTGGAGAACACAGATTGTTAGAAAGTGCTTCCTTAAATAGATTCAAATTTTTACATTTCTCAAACTTCCTCCCCTTGGCTCTCACTCTGCCCTCCAGGGTTTTGCCAAGCAGAGCAAATCTCTCCAGTGAGTGACGGTTCTGCTGTGAGCTTCCGACTCCGTTTCAGCACATAGGTCTTTGGAAACATTTGCATCAAGCGTGAAAGATTGCAAAAATACAGATAAAACTATGCTTCTAGATTTATTTATTTATTAATAGGAATCAACTTTCATAGCCTTTGGGACTCAGGGAGAAGTGGCCCGTTTTATATGTGCATGTACACACAAAATGAGGGCACGTGTGCCACAACATGTATGTGTGTGTTGGGCGGGTGGGGGCATGGGGTCAGAAGACAACCCACAGCAGTCTGTTCCTTGTTTCTACCATGTAAATCCCAAGGATCCAAGGATTGAACTCATCTGCCATCTTCAGATTTGATGGCAGGCACCCTTAACCACTGAGCTACCTCTCTGGCTTGTCTCCCGTTGTTAATATTTGGTTCCTGCTGTTGTTTGTGTGGTTTGACATATGTCATCATCGCCTTTGCTATCAGACAAAGAGGGACCTTGTTATCTGAACAGAAGCTTCCTTTTGAAGCAGTCCCAGAAGAAGGGGAGGCACCTCCACTCCCGGTCTCCTTGTGCAATAGCTTCCTTCTCCACAGGCCGACTTCCACAGTGAGTAGGCCAGACAGAGGTGAAGGTGCCTTCTGTAGCCCCTCCTGTCTCCCAGGTGTCTCTTGTAATGCAGACCTTGGAGACTGAGTGTTCGCGGCTTCCTGTTTAGTTATGGACTGTCTTGTGCAGAACAGAAAGTGTGTCTGCTGTGTGAAGGTAGCAGCAGACTATTGCCTTAGACTGCATCCCTTAACTTCCTGTGCTCCATACTGTCATCCATATCGGATTTATGCTTGTTGAAGGAGTCCACCGGGTCTGAGGTCCATGGTAGGACTTCATGCTTGATGCCTTCTTTGGTGTGAATTGTGTAAGGGTCCCCCAGAGCCACTGGGCTTTGAACTGGAGCATCTCTCCTTTAGGGAAGGAGACAGTGGCTCTGCGTGGCTGTCTGTGTGCCTGGGAGACTTACATACCTTTTCTCACGCACAGTGTTTTCTTAGAACCGCTTGAAGGTAACAGTATAGTTGACAAAAAGCGTCTTGTTATAAGTATTAACGTTCTTTTCTTTCATTGGTTTGTGATTGAGCGAAACAATCTGATCTTGGATTTTCTTTCACGAGGGCAAAGCATTTAGCTACTGGATTTTCTTCCGTGTTGAGCTCCTGATCACGAACCCTCGAGAAGACGTTCCCATGCAGAACAAGAGGTGATGGGTTGTCAAGTGTGTTTCTTCAGGCAGTGTCTAGGCGCAGCTCTGAGCTCAGCAGTGAGCCAACCCAGGCTACTTCTGACCCTGACATTGCAATTTGACCTGCATGAGTATGTAGGCTAAATATTGTAAAGCCCTATGCTTAGCCTTTTGGGATGGAGATACTGTTCCCTGGGAGATAATTTTTAAAGATTTCTGTGCACGAGCCTCAAGAACACTTTTTGTTACCATTCTTATTCTAGCCACAACCCACCACAGTCCCGAAGGTGTTGAACTTTGCCTGGGTGATTATGAATAGCTAAAGAATTGAGCAGAAGTGTTTGTAGCCTCTGTAGGGATAGGAAGAAGATGGGGGTGAAGAAAGGTGGAGGTCAAGAGACAGACATAACCTACTCTGGACCCAAACAGGACACCTGAGGGGATGGAAGGATAGACTGGCAAGAAAGACAGGCAAGATTGACCCCTGTCCCAATGCTGGTGCGTTGGGGTGGGGTGATGCCTGGATGCTTTTCTCACCTAGGGTGTTTTCTCTGCTTTCACCAAGTTCCTGCCTGGGAGCCTTCAGGTCCTAGGATTCCTTCGCTACACTGCCAGGGGATCCAGCCTGATACTGGAGCCCTCTGGCAGACAAAGACAAGAGCTGTGTGCGTAGACAAGTGTTTCACAGTGAATTGTTAGGGAATGTTAAAGCTATGATACCTCTGTTAGGGAGAGAACTTGTACGACACTCACCAGTGACTTAAACACCTCTCTCAGATTTGATTTTAAAGTTTGAATGAACTTGGAAGTGAGTTTCTCCTTCATGTAAAAATTAAACACAGTAGTTTAACAGTTGACATTATTATAAGTAACCCCCACCAAGGCAGAGAGGACTTGCCTTGTGGGCTGGTCTGGCCTTGATCTCACTGGGTAATCCAATTGACCTTGAGTTCTCTGTAGCTTTCCTCAGCCTTCTAAGTGCTGGGATTACAGTGTGAGCCAGGACGGGTGGCTTCTCACATGTTTAATGTGAGGACCACATGCAGTCTTCCAGGATACCATATACAGACTTCATGTATTTACAGAAAGGTAAACTAGTGGACCTGATTCTGATGCCTCTGTCTGATGGGGTGAAATGGTCCCCTGTAAAAATTGTCAGATCACGGGGTCAAGCGATTTCTCCCATTGGTGCCATCATATTTTGCTTCTTTTAAATCATACCTGTTTCCCAAAAAGGATACTTACAATTCCCTTAGTCACCGTTCTGAGTTTTGTCTTCCATCAGTCAGTGAACTGGGAGTAAGTAGTAGTGGGCAGGAGCCCGCTGTCATAGAGGCCACTGGGTGCCTACAGCAGTTGCCTGAAAAATGAGCATGAAGCAGCCTGCAAGTCACCAAGTACTTTGTCCTTGCCAAAACAGCCTACCCTTCGTGTATTGTCCCTATCAACAGTAAGGGGCCAAATTCTGTCTAGAAAGGACCTGGAGGCTTCCAACAGGAGGACCAGTGGGCTTGCTAATATGCTTTTATGACTTATATAGAAAGATATAGGTTGTTAAATTAAGCAAGATGTATATAGCCGGTTGGGATGTGAACATGTAAAAAACATCTGTTGTTACACTGAAGCTGGCGATACCACCTCTGGCGTGAGAATTTCCCTGTGGCCTTCCTAAGAACACCAGATAGGACATCCAGAGTACACGTCTGCTCTGACTGACGTGCTTGTCTACATAGAGTTGACCGTCTGCATTGAGTGGTCAGTCTCCCTGTGCAGTAGATTGGAAACTATCTCCAAGTTAGCATTCTGGAATGTAGGAGAACAGTTTAAAAACAACACTTTGCTTGTTTTAGACATGAAAAACTAGGTCCTGATTAACACAGCTTGAGTGCGGTTCCAGGTTAGATGATGATGATGTTAATGAATGGATGTAAATTTCCCAGGTTTAGTGGGTGTCTGTGTGTGTCATACTGGGGTGGTCTCAGCAGCTTAGTCTCTAACGGCTCCCAGAAACAGGGTTTCTGTTGCTCTGCTGTGCATTAAAAGCAAACAGGCACACTGAAGAGAGTTCTTTAGAGACCACCCTGTGTCCAGAAGCATCTCATGGTCAAGGGGATGCTAGGACATGAGCCCCAGCTCTGTAGGAGCGACTTCAGTTAGGAATTAGCCTTTCAGAGATCATGAGTATGCACTGTGATCGAGCGTGAGGCAGGGGAAAACCACAGGTGCCCATACATTCTGCTGATTCCTCATCAGAATGATGCCCTTGCCTGCTTTGCAACTTCCTGTGGTCGATCTATTTTCTGCATATCTCTGGGATGAGAGTGAGGAATGCCTGCTGCTTGTGGCAACCACCCAGATTGTTTTTGAGCCACCATTCAGGTCTCGTTTATGCAACTATTTCTAAGAAAGTCTCATGGCAGACCTCCTGGTATTCTGGCTCCTCCATTCTTTCCACCCCCTTTTCTGTGGCGTTCCCTGAGCTCTGCTGTCAGTTGGGGCGGGGAACCATACAGTGCATTGCATTGGTTTTTGCATTGTGTCTGTGTGTCATTTTTTGTAATGGTCTCCGGTACAGAAGAGCCTGCCTTATGTCTATATGTGTATAGATATATACACACAAACAATGAATATGGACTCAGAAAATTGTATTTATGTATTTGCCCATTTATATGTAATATATATGTAACAATAAAAAAAAAGGAGGCCATCAATTTGAAATGGTGAGGGCATGGGAAGGGTTGAGAATGGAAAGGGAAAGAAACAAGTGATGTGATTATATTTTAATTAAAAATGTAAAAAAAATTATAACCCATGAAATGACTGTATTTCTTTTTTTTTTTTTTTTTTAAACAGGGTTTCTCTGTGGTTTTGGAGCCTGACTGTATTTCATAAAACTATCAAATAGTTGTCTCTAGTCTTTAAGATGGACATACCTTTAAGAAAATTGGAAACTGTGAAAATAACTTAGAAGGAAGCACATTTCCCTGGGGTGTCTTGGCTCTGAGAGAATCGGTTAGCATTTGTATCTAATCTCTTGATGCTTGTAGGCACTACAGTTAGGCTGTTTTGATGACTTGTGACTGTTCTCAATGGAGTCAGTGCAAAGTGTATGGACTCTTTCTGCAGGGAGCCTGACACTGGCCAGGAATGGCAGATTTCTGACGGTCCCTGTGCTTCTGGTTTGGGGGAATGCTTAGCGTTTGTGTACTCTTCTTATCCGTTGTAGAAGCCGTGGGCTTCTCTGCACTGACTGTTCTTCAGGAATGAGAACGCTGCTGCTAGCCACCCTGTCCTGGAACATGCTTCCTCGCCAAGGCACTCTGCGCAGCGGCTTCATTAGAGAACAGGACAAAGGCCAGCACGCCCCCGGAAAATTTGTATTATAACGTTTAGAAAGGCAGGCTCTCAGTTCCGGCTCAGAGGTCCAGCTTCTCCCGAGGTCTGTTTTGTCATGACTTCACCCTCTCCGCGGTGTAATATCCGCCGTTGTGCAAGCATGAATTAAACATAATGCATTGTAATTTAGAATCCATTACAACTCCGTCTCACCAGATTGTTCCCAATCGAAACAGGCTGTCACATGCATTATTGCAGGAACCCTATGGAAACTTAGTGCTGTGCTGCCAGACATTCAGAATAAATTCAGATTTGTTTTCGTATGTCATAAGCTTCCAAGTATTTAGAACCAAAAATGTAAAACAACTTACAACGGATTAGTGGGAGGATGATTAGAAAATAGAGACAGATTGTTTTGAAGGGGGAAAAAAATTACTAATAGGACAAAAGCTAGGAGAGACCTTGAGGTGTGGGAGGAGCGTCTACCTCAGGAAACTTGGTGTAGCACAGTGGGGCGCATGAGACCCGTGCTGCTCTGCCCAGGGCGCTGTTGTAGCCCCTGTGTCTTCGTGGAGGTCAGAGAGTCAGGTTCAGCACTGGGAGGCTTCACATTAAAGATTCTACCAACTCCGAGCGGATTGGAAATAATCAGGGATGCTGTGTGTCTATGAGCGTAGGTACAGCTCTCTGTTCTTGTCATTATCCCATAGGCTACAGTACACCATACATAACGCTTACATTGTATCGGGTGGTACTTGGCAAACAGTACACGCGAGGATGTGTGTGGGTTCGATTCTATGCAAATAGTCTGTCGTGTTATTTAAGGGATGTGCGGACACATGAGTTTTGGTGGCCATGGCGGGTCATGGGACACTGCCCTGGGGACCCTGAGGACTGTCTGTGTTTCAGGATAATTGACATAGTGGCTGTTTTTACCGTCTCACCATGTGGCAGCTTGCTAAAGAACTCCTTCCCCCTCTGAGCTAAAGAGTTAACTCGAGCCGTGGAACAGAGCGGCGTGGACTGGGAATGAGTAAGACCACCTCACCGCGTTTCAGACCACGTTTCCCCATATGGCCCGCGTTTGTTGTTCGCTCCCCTCCATATGTGTGAAATGTTCCTCGTCTCTACTGCGTGTCTCCATCCACAGCTGAGGCGCCTTGGGGCATCACTGACTGGCACCGCGTAGCTGTACTGACTGCCGAGTCCCCCATACTCACCTGAGCTCCTTCTGGTACCCACTTTCCTCTGGCCCTGGCCTTGTGCTCGCTCTTGGTAGTATGGAGAGGGTAGGTGGGCATCCAAAGGCTCCTGCTTCGTGCACAGAGAGCCAGGGACTACTTAACAGGCTCAGCCAGCTGGTACTGGGTCAGTCAAGGTCACATGTGTGACCTTTTTTTACCTTGAGAGCCGTGGTTCTCATCCTGTGACTCGTGACCCCTTTGGGGGTCAAAAGACCCTTTCATAGGGGTACCACATTAGATATTTTGATTACAATTCACTCCTGTGGCAAAGTTAACAATTATGAAGTAGCAACAAAAATAATTTTATGGTCAGGGTTCACCACAACATGAGGAACAGTGTTAAAGGGTTGAGAACCACTGGCCTAGAGGTTTTTCCCTCCAGGCTGTTATTGCTCCTCCGCTCTGTTCCTGGATTTACAGGTTCTGCAAAAACGTGCTTAGGTTGTCGTTGGTTTACCCAGCTGTGGAAAGCACTTTGCAGGACAGTTCTTAAATATATTTGAAGCTGCACCACCTGTGTTTCTTCAGGAAAGCACGGCATGGGTGGTGGCTTTCCGTGGGAAATGTGCTTGATTTTTGTCTTTTTTGTTTCCTTAGGAAGCACAGCTGTTGAGTGGCTGACTTACAAAATTTACTAGCGGGTATTTGTAAGTAGAGTTGTAACGTGTTGTTATTGTCGTGCTACTAATTGAAGTTGACCAGATCCGTGCTGTTTACCCTGGTGTGCTGTGTTAAAGTGTAGCGTTGACAAAAGTTAGCTATGTGGTCCTCAAGAGGACCCCTGGATCCTCTGTGGCTTTTTATATGTTATTTATTCCTGTGTAGATAGTTTATGGGCTCTGTGCTGATTTCTAGGAGGTTCTTCTAGATCACTATGCCACAGTTTGCTATGAAAGTCAGACAACTGAGGCTTCGCCAAAGCCAGGAGCGAAGTCCCTTATGTCCCAGCTGGGCACTGCTGATTGTGGGCCATCAGTAGCTGAGGACTTAGAGGTAGGGGCACAGGCCTTTGGAGGACTGGGCGTTGATCACCTCTGTCTACCCCGAACAGCAAGGAATCTGTCCAGATACCTGTGCCTTGGAAGCAGTGCCCTTTCTCCTCCTGACACTAGGACCTTCTCTCGGATTATTCCGGGTCTCTCTGGTATATCATCTACTTCTGCCCCCCCCCAAGGGCAGGAGGGAGGTGGCACCTGCCCCTGGGGAATGCTATAGGAGATGAATCCATGCAGCTCAGTTGAGAAAGCCTTGCCTCTACCTTTCTCCAATTGATCCTCCTCCGACTCTAACTCTGGCATTAATCAAGATTCTTGTTTACAGCAAGCCCCTAGGCAACTGCCACTTGGGTCCTTGCTGTGTGCCAGTCACTTAAATCCAGAGCTTTCCCAGCTACTTCACCTACCTGGCACTGCCCCCCCCCCCCAATCCATCTCTGTGACAGATGATGACAGAGACGACAGAAGAGGTGCTGTAGTGGTCCCCAGATCTGGGCTGCACGGGAGCTATCCCAAACGTGACTCAGACAATCCTGCAGAAGTTTGCCCGTGTCTGCCCCATTACCGTTTACACATTTTAATTTACAATGTTCAGTTCTTGTAGTTCCAGTACAATCTTAAAAGCTAGGTGTGTGCTCTAATTTTGCTGGTGGTTTGATACTTCCAGTCCTGCTGAAGAATGTCACTTGTAATCTAGGCCTCATCTCACCCTTTTGCATATGCAAATGATTCATACTCCTGGATTGGGTGTATGTGTTGAGAGGTGCTGAATATTTATTTTCATGAAAAATTGTAATGAGAAATAAAGGTATTTTCATTTGGCATCTGTGTTACCGTTTGACTTTTGCATTTGTCTTAAAAAAAAAAGAAATCATTTTTCCCAACCTTGAATGTTTAGTCCCATTATTTACCTATCCACTAACAAAGGAGTAGTTTTCAGTTGTGCCAGGAGTTCGCAGTTCAGAGCCCTGTGCACAAGGAACCATGTGCTTGTGGGGGAGCTGATGGTCCCAATGCCTCTTTCCCGCAGAGGGACTGCCAGGGCAGAGGGAGGATACAGGGTGACGGCACTCACCCAGCTCACAGATCTCCCCATTTCCTTCCATCCTTAGCATTAACCCTGAACTTGGGAGTTTTATATAATAACATTCAGAAGAGCTCTTTATCATAAGGTGCACACTCCTAGAAAGAAATGAATGTTAGTTGCAGAGTCAAGAGAGAAGAAAGAGAGGGAGGGTCAGGAATTGGTGCAACCCCTTGTTGGCCATACCTTCTACCTTCACAGGCCCACAATTAGAGTTTGAGCTTTCTCAAAGGGCAGGGAGAAGAAATTGCTCTAGGAGAAGACGGTGCCGCTGAAGGAGATTGACCTGCCGAGGCTCCAAGCAGTCACCAGTGTTGGTTAGGAATGGCTTACCCAGTGTTTGAAATGGGAGTGGTGTGAGAGAGGAAAGCCGAGTTCATTAATCGAGTGTATGTTTTTTGTTATTTGCTTGGTTTTAATGGGTAAGTGGCCCTAAGAAGCGGCAGGGAAGAAGTACATACAAGATGGCTTACTCACAGGGCTCCATTGGTGCGTTTTAATGCTCTTGACAGATCTAGGAGTTCGGCAGATCTTTGGGGTAAGCTCCCCTCTTGTGGAGGAAAGCCCACATTGTACTTATTCCTTGGACACTGTTGTTGCACATGGATGTGCCCAGGACATCTTTCCACAGGTATGCTGTTTTTGACCCACAGAGGGACTTTGGGGTCAACTCAACCTGTGGAAAAGGCATTGCCGTTTTCAAAGCTGGAGTTCACGTGGAGGAGCAAAAGTTCCAGGATAAGTGTCCTGCCCGCTCTCAGACTCCTTGGGTTCAAACGCTCTGGCTGTCAGAGAGTGCACACTCTCCCCTCTGTAGAGCATAAAGACCCCACATGATCCCAGTGACAGCGGCTGAGGTCTTGGGGTGAGGTGGGACGGAGTGTTTGTGATCCATAAAGGAGGGGGGGAAACATAGGTATGTTGTTTTTAGTGCCTTGCCTTTGTAGTGGTTTAGAATTCAGAACTCCTATGTTCCTAGTGATGGTTCCCTAGTGCCAGATAAAGAGGATTTTCCCCTAGCAAGATACCGAGGTGGGAATGTCCAGATGACAAGCCCTTTGCTTTGCCATGGTGGTTCTGACAACCTCTGGGGAGAGCTCTGCTTCTCCATTGCCCACTCCCATTCTCTGTAGTTTCTGAGGGGCCTCTGGAGCCTCCAGCACTTGCTTTTCCCAAGTCCACCCCCTGACCTATGTCCCCTGCTCCTGCTCTCTGTGCTGACTCCAAATAGCCTGTAGTTCCTGCCATGGGTACTCCTGGCCTTATCTAGGTTGGCTCCTCTGCTTCCTGTAGGCTCAGAAGCCACAGGCTCACAGGGACATTCCATTGGAGTCCTTTTTATTATACTTGTCACCATGGTGACATTTAGTATTAAGAAGTTTTCATAATATTTAGTTGACTTTACTAATAGGTCCTAACTCTAATGGAGGAAATGCCCACACATTAGTAGCCTCTGGTCATAATTTAGTATAAACAACATTTTTTTCATAAGCTGGAGTTTTGGTTAGATTCATTTTAGGTCACAGATCTAACTGGTGGCAAAGTTGTTGGCGTCTGTACTTACAGTCTACAGGAATGACTCTTCTGCACTGGTCTGTGATGGCCAAGGGGTCAGAAGGACATTCTTCCTGCTTTGCTTCAGGCTGAGCAGTGAACAGTGCCTGAGCCAGACATCTTTCTTGATAAGACAGAGAAGAAAGGGGCATAGGCAAAGGTGCCGTTGATAGAAATTTACCCCGCAGTCATGCCTGGCCCTAGTTCAGTACGGGGGGGGGGGGGGGGGGGGGGGGGGGGGGGGGGGGGGCGGGAGGTTGAGGGGTGGTTGGGGACAGCTGGAGTCTGGTAGAATGTCTCTGAAATCTTCTGCAGCCTAAGGACCACCTGTTGTGCATTAGCTCATGCAGTGATGTGAAGCTGGTGGAAGATGTGACCCTGCGCCCACGTTGCTTATCACACTCCCTTAAGCCCTCTGGCGGAGCAGTGAGTAGAATCATGCTCTTCTTCACGATACGACACTGTGCCAACCTTTGCTGGTTATGCTATGGCCGAGGTGTTCTGGTTTCAAAAAAAAAACCAACTCACTGGCCTTTCAGATCCCACTTCTGCTGCCCTGTAAAAACCTGCACATTGTTACTGGCATAGCCAAGTGTCCATAGGACCAAAGGAACCGGCCACATTTGTGACCAAGGCCATTTTTTATTTAAACTTGACTTTGTCTAAAACTGGTTTGTACTCAAGAGCCTGTCCTGTTTCCTGAACCACAAGTGATGTTTCTTTGATACTAACTTCTACGCCACCATTGGCCATAGTGAAATGCATCTGGGCTGCTCTCCACCAAGTCAGGTAGCTTGCAGAGGGCAGGCTGCTTGGTGACGCCCCCCTGGCTGCCTGTACTCTCTGTCATAAATTGCTCAGGAGAACTCTGGCAGTGAAACCTAAGACACTCTAGGCTCAGAAAACAACGTGCACCATCCCAGTGGTTTATGGAGGCCATGAGCATGGTGTGCAGCCGTGGGCTTGCTGCCTTCTGTCTCTCCCACACCAAACTCAGGTGGCCCCAAACCATAAGAGCTGTTTTCTTGCTTGTCTACAGACAGCAGTTTCACATGTAGGCATCAGTGGTTGGGCACATTCAAGAAGGTGGAGGTGGGAAGTGTAAATCGGGGAAGTCTGTTTTATTTTCTCAGTCGATGAGACAAAGTCGGCTGAAACCTAGCTTTTGAAAAAAAAAAATATACTAAAGTCAGCTTATATCGTGAGAATGTAGGTTGGATCCGGGGCACTAGGTTCTTGCTGTGGGGCCTCTGTCTCTTTGGATCTTATCTTGTTCACCTCTACCCTCATTAACGCCAAATGCTGCTGGCATCTCTTGTCTATGGCTTTCCCTCACTCTCCCCGGAAAGCTTGTGGAAACAGCACATGTTCCCCCCAACCCCGACCCAGCAGTTCAGGTAGAATAAGCCAGGTGGAAGAGCCTTGCATATGGGAGGGGTTTGGAAGTGCTGACCAGGTTCAAACTAGAGTCACTGTATGGTCTTGCATGGTCAGCCTGTTCAAATGTCCTCACTTTAGTGTGCTAGGGTTTCTATTGCTATGACAAAAACACCATGACCAAAAGAAACGTGGGGAGGAAAGGGTTTATTCACCCTACCCCTTAAAAGCCCATCCCTGAAGAAACACTGAAGCAGAGAGGCCATAGAGGAACCCTGCTTGCTTCCCAGGAGTGGCGTCATCCCCTGTGAGCTGGGCCCACCCATAATGTTCATCAAGAAGATGCCCCACTGACTTGTCCACAGGCCTAGCCACTGGGGGCATTTTTTTTTTCAACTGAGGTTCTGTCTTCTCAAATGACCCTTGTGTTGAGTTGGCAAAAAAAACACTAGCCAGCATAGCAAATTTGAGGATTGTCTTTTCACTTATTCTGGTGGTTTTGTTGTGGTTGTTAAATTATTTTAAAATTTATCCTGAAATAACCGAGTTGGTCTCCGCAGCGTTACCGCAAAACTCGATGCAAACCAAGCCAGTGGGCAGCAATGTGGAAGTGCTCCCAAGCCAAGGGTCACATGCTGTCTTCACATGAAAACTTGCCGCGGTCACTTTGTGCCTTCCTTCCTCAAACCTTGTCCGATCTCATGGCCTCTGATAAGAAAGGCCTTTCTTAATTTTTTAGCTGGCTTTAATAGGCCCTAACTCTAATGGAGGGAGTCCCCACACATTAATCCCCTTTAATCACAACAGTTTAAATAGTATTCTAAGTGTAAGGAATATTTTTGGTTCCGTATCACTTAGGTTACCGATATGATTAGTGGCAAAATTAAGTGATTTGCCCCCAGAGTTCCCAGAATCCAAGCACACACCATCTGAACGAGTTAGCTTGAATATATTTCAGAACTATCAAATTTGTTTGACATCTTCTCCCAAGTCTGCAGGGCTCCAGCTGGAAACTGACAGCCAGAGCCTGTCTCAGAGGTGTTTGTTATCACAGCCCTTCATCTTGATGGGGGGGAGCGCATAAAGGATTTTGACTTTAAAATGAATAACATTAATAATGTATGACACGTTCAAACTTTTATTAGAACTCGGTCTTTAGTGTATATAATCTTATTCGAGAAAGTTAATATGTGCCTGTTATTATCAAAAAATATGTAACTCGGGGCCTTAAAGCTAACACCTAGGGCCAAAAAAAAATTGTCACGAAAGTAGAAAGTATTAAAGTGTCGTCCCCCTTTAAATCCAGCTCGGCTGTTAGCCATTTAAAATGGAGCTATCTGCTCGCAGACCAGAAATACAATTCCACAGCGCACATTTTATCGTGTACAGGTGACAGACACTATGGCACAATCTGTAGCTGGTCTCTTTTTTAGGTCTCTAGAGAAGTGGCTTCTTTGGGAGCTTGGTCACCTCCTATAGCAGGCAAACCTTACTCACCTTGGGCAGCTCTGTGCCAGGGAAGGCTGCTGCCTGGCCTGGGACAACCCAGCTGGTCCAGTCACCCCTTCTGAGGGTCTGAAACCCACGTCAACTGCTGAGCATATGGTTGATGGCCTTTCTGCCTAGGGCCCTGTGGAGAGAAACGGCATCATCGCTGCTCAGAGGTGCTGTAGGGAGAAATGTCAGGGACATGGGCACTTGCTTCTCCGTTTCCTTGGCAGTAGGCAGCATTACTCAAGGCTTACTGCCCACGGCAGGAGCTGAAAAACATTGGCCAGGCTGCTGAGGCCCAAGCGTCTGTGTTCTGCCTCAGCTGGAGCGTTGAAACCTCACTCCATCCTCTCCCTCCTCTTGGGAGGTTTATAAGACCTTTGAGAGGACTCAAAAATGGCTGCCCAGTGTCCTTTTTTAAAAGGCCTTAGGGAAACCTGTTTTCTCCTTCCCACCAGGTAAGGACGTAGCCAGGAGGCCCCACTCTTACTGCTGTGAAACAGGACCCGCCCGGTCTGTGGGCTCTGTGATTTTAGATTCCCAGCTTCCAGAACTTCAGGAGATGAATTGTTACAGCCCGTGGTACTATGTAGTATCAGGTTATTGCACAGGTGGACCTCTAAGGTTTCTTAATTGTAAATGCCGCAGCTTTGTTTTCCTGCTGGAGGCAGTAAGCACAGGGCCCTGGAAATGGTTTGTAAGTAAGTGTTCTGCTCTCAGCCCAATACCGTTTTCTCTGAGCACAGATCTTCAGTGTAGATGTTAAAATCTCACTCCTAAGACCTAGAAAACAGCGTCTTGCAAGTGTTTTGTTTGGGGAATTTTCGCTGGGATTTTTCTCTTCCTCCTTTGTTCTATTTCCTTCCCTTGCCAGGGTGTTCCAGTTCATGCATTATTGAACAGGCTGTCAGGAAAGCCATTGCTTTGCACAAACGTGATACTTCACCTGACCCAATACATAGCTTGCTAGCAGTTGGAGGGTTTCTAATGGGCTCATTCTAGAGAGTCTCATCCATATGACGCATGCAAAGCAAGCTGCGGCAGCACGCCCAGCTGCAGAGCTCACAGCCTCGGGTCAGTTCTCAGAGGGACGGTTTTAGGAGTAACGTGAGAATTGGAAATGGGTTGTTGAACTCTCAAGCAGGGTTTGGTACAGATGCGTGACGTACACTGTGCTGTCAGTATAAAGTGGCAGGTACTAGGCGTATTTGTTCTGGGTGAGATGTATTGAGAACATCAGGAGGGACCCCCACTGTTGGTGCTTGCATAGGGAGTTGGCTGTTGGGATCCCAGGGAGAAGGATTCTTGGGGACAGCACTAGAAACATCCCTACATGTGGTATAGATGGGGTGAGAAGACATTCTGCCATGTTTTTGTGGGTTTGCTGTTTCAAGCCAGTAAATATGACTTGGGTCCTTGAGAAATGGGCTTGCCTCTCTCAATTGAGAAAATGTGTCAGATTCTAGGAGAAAGGACATAATAGTGTGTTAAAATAGTGAACACATGAGAGTTGAAGTTGTGTTTCAACTAAAAGCAATCAGTGGTGGGAGTTTCATGAGAGAAGTGAGGAGGCAGGAAAGGCACGCTGGAAAGTTTACACACAGAGCCAAGGGCGTGGGGCAGCTAGCCTCTTCTTCACGTGCCTTGTCCCAGCTTCCGGGCAGTCAAGGCTGGAGGAGTGGGCTGGGAGTTATTACACAGGCTAGCCTGACCCTGAGGTTACAGTTTCTATCGTGATCCTCGCACAGGCGGTGCCACCTGACCTTGTTGTGGGTGCCCAGCTCCCTGCTACTCCCAACCCTAGGAGAGGGTGAAACAGAATATTTTGTCCCAGCATTCAGGGTTTCTGGTACCTTCTGTTTTAGGTGACACCAGCTCTACCATTGGGCAGGTCCAGAGCAAGGAGAATAGTGGGGGAGAGTGGGTAGATGGGCCCCCTTCTCAGCACCCCACGTGACTTTACCACGCATGCTCTACCCACTCAGCATCTCCCCAGCCTGTCTGCGCTTGCTGCTCTGCCCATATTCCTCGCCCATGCTACTTCTCCTATCTTAAAATCTCGGGGCTCTGCCTACTTGTAACTGGAAACTTAAGAACTGTTTTCACCATCTTCTGCCATAAAAGGAACCATTGACCTCCAGTTTCAGGCCAGTAGACGGAAATAAGTTCCTCTGACGGAGCTGGGCATCTGGCTTATTATGAATTAAATATGTTTTGATTGGGTGCACTGATCTATACCACTTCACTGTCTGGGAATGGCCATCCAGTTCCCCTATCTCTCCCAATCTTGTTTTCCCCACTCGCTTGGGGAGAATTGTGAGCGTTGGGATAATATCCATGGCCGGGATATTGACCAAACCCTCCACCAATACACACACAGTTTGTACAGCTACCTCTTGGATTGCTCTGTCCCGGCAGCTGCCATGAGAGTTCCTGGTGTCAGAGGCCCAACTCCCAGTAGGCTTGCACACCCCTGGCCTTCTGGCGTCACTGGGATTGTGGCCAAGAGTCTTTGAAGAGGACTTGGGACCTCTTGTGACAAAGTGCTGTTCTGATCAAAGACATCCAAAACCCTTGCTCAGTTAAGAATACCTCGATTCTGGAATACTTGTGTGTTCCATGTGCATTGTCTGAACTTAGATGCCCTTGTCGGACTAAATATGTTGAGATTCTGACCGCCACCACCCCCAGGACCTCAAAACTGGGATTATGTGGAGATGGGGCCTTTAAATAGCAATTAACACAAGCATGTTAAGAATAGGTAGGCCTTAACTCAGTTTGTCTTATATGTGAAGAATGACACACACAGGGAAAACCAGGTGAGGATTGAACTGAACCTGGGATTGAAGACCAAGATGACTCTTAAGTAGAATGGAAATCTAGATTTAGACCTAAATCTTCTGACTTGCTCTTACATCCCCACGTATATGTATCCGATGCTGTGGTCCAGAACGAAGCAGCAGAGCAGTTGCCATAGCCTTAACTGCGTTGTGTATTCACTCAGAGCAGTTTGCATCGCCTCAGATGCTCCTGGCTCTGAACTGGGGCCAGTGGCCCCACTGAATGACATAGGATTTGTCATTCAATCCTATGCATTTGGACCCGCACCCTGGGCAAAGCCGCCCTGAAGACTAGCCTGCTTAGTCTGCAGGTTAAAGACGAGAGAACTCAACTACCCCTGGAGGTCACTCGGTGTCACTGGGGAGAAGGGGAGTCCGCAAGGGACTTCACAGAATGCTGCTAGCGGAGCTGGTGGGAGAGGATTCCCTGAAAAACCTAGGCGTCTCGCCCCGTGCAGTGCCATCCCCTGCTCTTAGCCAGTGTTCTTTCCTCCCCTAGAATTGTCTGGAGTTCTACGTTTTAACTGGGTCAGAAGCGTGCTTAGGTCAGGACTTCTCAAAAATCACCCTCCTACGTATGGAAAGAAGTGTGTTTCACATTACAGGGCAGTGCTTTGCTCACATGTGGCTGACAGAGGTATGCACAGGCAAACCACGGTACTCGCTGAAGATTTTCCGATCCCCTTAAACCCACTCCATCCGCTGGCTTTCTGCGGCCCATTTCGTTGATCCGAGGATCCACTTGCAGGTTTCCTCTCACAGTCGTCAGAGGCCTGCCTTGGACTTAGCTGGGACCGATAATCAGTCCCGAGTTTTGTGAGCAGAGATGAGTTACAAGTGGAGACAGAAGGTGGAAGGGCCAGCCTGCAGGCAGGGCATAGGAGGGCAGCTCATTCAGGGGAGCAACAAGGAACAAACTGTTCAGGAGGGAGGTGCGTGGATGCAGGACAGGGTACCAGCCCATCGATCTTTACATTCATTTAGTCCAACTCCTTACCCTGTATAAAATTGCAGGCACCTTCAATGCTGAGCCCCAGGGGTTCTCTAAAGCTGGCCATCCTTCCAGAAGGATTTTTCTCTGTCCTTGCTGTCTTTGTGTCATAGACCCACTGGCATTAGTTAATGGGTATCAGCTTTTCGTCACTCCTCTCTGTACCACACAGCTGTACCATTTCCCCCCAACTGGTCACTGCCATTTGTAACCAGTCTTTGTGTTCTCCTGGTAAAAAACACTTCCACGCCATCGTGGGTAATACAACAATGCGCCCAGTACCAACTGAGCCCTCTGCCCTGTTTTCACAGGCCTCGGAAAGACACGCAGGAAGCCAAGCGCTAGAGATGCATCGCCAACGCCGAGCACTGATGCGGAGTACCCAGCCAATGGCAGCGGCGCCGACCGCATCTACGACCTCAATATCCCTGCCTTTGTCAAGTTTGCCTACGTAGCTGAACGAGAGGATGAGCTGTCCCTGGTGAAGGGCTCCCGTGTCACAGTTATGGAGAAATGCAGCGATGGCTGGTGGCGCGGCAGCTTCAATGGGCAAATCGGCTGGTTCCCCTCCAACTACGTGCTGGAGGAGGCAGATGAGGCGGCAGCCGAGGCCCCCAGCTTCCTGAGCCTTCGTCGGGGCGCCGCGATGAGCAACGGGCAAGGCGCACGGGTGCTGCATGTGGTGCAGACGCTGTACCCCTTCAGCTCGGTCACTGAGGAGGAGCTTAGCTTCGAGAAGGGGGAGACCATGGAGGTGATTGAGAAGCCCGAGAACGACCCTGAGTGGTGGAAATGCAAAAATGCCCGGGGCCAGGTGGGCCTGGTCCCCAAGAACTACGTGGTGGTCCTCAGTGACGGGCCTGCCCTGCACCCCACGCACACCCCGCAGATCAGCTACACCGGGCCCTCAGCCAGCGGACGATTCGCTGGGCGTGAGTGGTACTATGGCAACGTGACGCGGCACCAGGCCGAGTGCGTGCTCAATGAGCGGGGCGTCGAGGGCGACTTTCTCATTAGGGACAGCGAGTCCTCGGTAAGTGCCCGACTGCCCCTCTGCTGGGGCCGCACTGCCAGGAGAAAGCTAAGTGTCCAGTTCCCTCACCTGCGAGCAGGTTCAGGGACTCACTTCAGCCCTGGTCTGAGGATGCTCAATGGTCTCGCGGTTTTCCTTACAGTTCATTTGCCTGATTCAACATTGTTAAATATCTTACCAATCTTATTTACAGGTTAGACTTAGTCCTGGACATAGGAAAAAACCTCATTTTTATGCCGGGTGGCGCACGCCTTTAAAACCCTGTCTTGAAAAAACAAAAAACAAAAAAACTCATTTTTAGGGTTCTGATCTACCATGGCTTCAGGTAGCTGCTAGAGTTCTTGGAACCTCCCTCAAAAAGGACCACCTATGTGGTGTGCCATTCTCTTGTCATCTTCACTGACTATACTTGAAATAGCAAAATGGTATTTGAAGGCACATACGAATCTAGATAGATATTGTGTTGGCACAGGGTCCGCTGCTCCCATCTTAACTCAATCTGGGAGAGCTAGGCTGAGATCCTTGCTACCGTTCTTTTTCCTGGATGTGGGGAGATGTGGGAGGGTGCCTTTCAGCTCCCATGGGTGATTTTGGCCCTGTAGTAAGGCTCCCCCTTTCACAGTTTAAAGATGCAGGTTTCCTTTTCCTTCCTGGTCCCTCCCGGTGTAGGAGACCCCTGTGATGACTCTCCTGGTGCCATCTACATCTGAGCAATCAGCGGGTTCTCGGGTAGCAGGTGCCGGGCTTCTGACGCAGCCTTTTGTTGCTACTTTGTTATTCTTTGTAAACCACATAATCCCAAGGTGGTCTTGGCTGCACGCAGGGCCGCTGCAGAGCTCGTCCCTGCAAAGCTCTTAAAGTACTTACAAACAGGATTGAACAGGAACCTGGAGTGCTGAGGGAGATGAGTTAATGGGGAATCAGGCCACCTGTCTGGCACAGCCAGTCCTCCCCCAACAGGTGGCTGGTTGTTGGGGTTGTGGCTCGTCGGGACTTTCTGAAAGAAGCAGACAGTTTGACCACAGGCAGCCTTTTCGTGTGTGCCTCCTGGGAATAACCCATTTTGTAGATACCTTCCTAGTGACTCTTCTAAAAACCTACAAGCAAGAGTTTAGTCCTGTGTATTCAAGTGTTAACTGGTTCTCCGAGGCTTTGGTTTCGTGTTTTAAGTGCACCCTCTAAGAGCGGGATGCGTGTGTTCCGCTCTGCTAGCCCAGTGAGCAGTGTGCCCTTGTGCCCCGCAGGATTGATCTGAGAGATGCGGTCACAGCCCCTCGTGGAGAGGGGCCGCTGGAGTGTGTTCTCCGTAGCAGAAGGGGCATCAGACTTGCAGAAACCGAATCCCTTTATGTGTCAGCGGCCTTTCAGGGCTGGCCTTAGCCTCAGATGTTCTCAGGCAGTAGTCCGAATGCTGACTGCGTCTGAAATCCGAATCCTGAGATGTTCTGATCAAGCCCCAGGGTTCGTTGTTGCTGGCAGGACTTCACATGGCTTTGTCCTCACGCCTTGGAAGCTCCGTGCATGGCTGCCTTTAGATCACATTCTGGGCCTGTGAGGATTGAGGACAGCGAGATCTCTCCCACTGCAGAGCAGGAACGGCTCTGAAAATCCAATTAGTGTGCAGAATGCCCGGTCTAAGTGCTCGAGAGCCAGGCGCTTGTATTTGAAGTGGCTTCTTGGGAGAGAAGGGGCAAGAACCACATACTGGCATCATTTATTGACAGATGAACATGTCCCCTAGGGTTTCTAGTCTAAGTAGACCTGTTAATTTTCCGTGTCCGCATCAGCAGCCTGCTTCCTACTGATGGAGGCATTTATTATTTACAATTTTTTTTAACTCCCTTTTATGGACGTCCTTTGTCTTGCCTAACTTAAGAAGCTGAGGTCAGACAGGCTTTTGTTGGCAGCGGTGTGTGAGGGCAAGCAAGGCCTTTTTGGAACTTGTATCATCTCCAGAGACCCTGATTGGCCTGCAGCCTGCAACTGTGCGTGGCCTCTTTCCCGAAGATCTCGGGGCTGTCAAACTGTGGGTCCATGCCAAGAACCTGTTACACGGGGCTCCGAGTTATGTTGTGTTTATCCGTGGGTGAAAAAAAAATGGGCCACGTTCAGATGTACTGTCTTGTCTGTTTGCAGCTCCGTTTGGTGTCGGTGAAAGGCCCGTGCTAATAGACTCCCTTGTCTTTTTGTACCTTCTGCTTCTCCCATGTTCTGTCTCATTTTTTTTTTTTCCTGTTCTCTTGGGATTTTTCAGGTCAGAGCCTGTTCTCACAGTCAAGCCCAGGTCACACAGAACATTAATTTGCCATCTAATTGCATGTCACGGGGCTGGGGGGGGGGGGTGGAGTTGACTCTACCACCAGACTAAGGCAGATGCATTTGGGCCTGGAGTCTCCATTATGGAAGTGATTCTGGGAAGCCTGACTCCTGAGCAGGAACAGTAGCTCTGGGGAACCCGTCTTACTGACAGGGGTCAGTTAAAATCTGTCTTAGGTGATTGCAAGGTAAGCAAGGCCCTGGATGGTGTTCTGTACTGATAAATGCCTACTGTTTTTCTCCTTTGACGGATTAAAATCTGCCCACTTTTGAGGACAGTTGGTGTATTGCAAGTAAAATGAACGCTGCTTTATCTTTGCCTCCAGGATAGAAGAAGTGGGCTAGACTTGAGGAACGAACAACCAAGCAGGCCTGTTTGACTGTCCCGTCCCCAGCTGCGGCACCATCATCCCTTCTCTTCTGACCTCTTTTCCTCCCTTGTTCCTTTTTTTTTTTTTTTTTTTTAAATCTGTGATGATCAGTTCTTCTTGAAAGCTAAGGGGGTATTGTTATTTGTCACCCTCTACTTGTGAACTAATCGGTGGATGCAGAAAATCTCCAGAAGCCCTGGCCGCCCTCTATGGGCATCAAATCCTTACATGGATTCTATGGGGATGCTTACAAGGGTTTACTCATTTGATTTCTGGCAAACAGTACAAGCTGTCAATGTTTTTTTTTTGTTTTTGTTTTTTTTTTTTTTGGTTTGCTAGACCTGTAGTGCTGGATCCATGTTGACCTTTCTGAGTGGAATATAGAGCTAAAGGCATGGAGAACATAGAGAAGACTTGGCAGTCCCCGTATGTCTGTGAGTGGAGTCTTCTGAGCCAATAGTTGGTCTGGACTGGGGTGGTAAAGCATCTTTTGCTCTTCCTCGTCGTCTCGCAAGTGGCCTCCTCGTTGCCCCAGCAATGGTTTTAGTTTCTTTGTGTCGCGTACTCTCACCTCCATCCGTTCCTCCACCTTGGCTTTGCCTGCGGAGACCTCGGCACAAATGTGGAGAACTGAAACACCACCCCTTCCCCTGCAGCTAAACATGCCCGCCTTCCTGGCGAAGAAACACCTTTCCGTTCTCATTCTGGCTAGCTTTACTTCTGAAAAGTCTTGGCTGGCTTGCAGGCTTGATCCAGGCGCATCTTCCATCCCCCCCCCCCCCCCCCCCCCCCCCCCCCCNCCCCCCCCCCCCCCCCCCTTGCATTCTCCTTTCAGTGAGGCTTAGCACAGGGATGTCAGGGACACCTAACTGTGTCTGCCTGGCTTGGCACTGGATCCTAAGAATGTTAGACCTCTCGGGGTGAATTGATTATGTACAGTTCAGAAGATTCTGCTCTGAGCCCAGAACAGGCTGTAGGGCTGCCCAGTTCAGCCTGTATTTTGTTCTCGTGTGGGGTTACGACCGACTGCTGACTGACTTGGGTCACGCTCGTGGCCTCTGAAGTACCATTGTTGCTACTGCTACAGGGTCCAGATGCTGGCTCTTCGAGTCTGGCAGCGTGGTGAGGGGAGAAGAGGTCGCCGCTGTCAGCTAACACAGCTTTTCAGGATAAGAAAGGATGCCAGATCGGCAGTTCAGCCTTAAGGGTGTTCAGAAATGTTCTCATTAAAATCCCTTACA
Source organism: Alexandromys fortis (assembly GCF_014885135.2). NCBI lineage: Eukaryota > Metazoa > Chordata > Mammalia > Rodentia > Cricetidae > Alexandromys > Alexandromys fortis. The sequence continues at coordinate 4,428,862 of NW_026067998.1, forward strand.
TCAGGAGCTCCTTTTCATATAAAGATATATGTAGAGTTCATGCAAAATCGGTAGTACATAGTAAAAATGGTTGTCACCCAAAATATAGAAAAGTGAACTGGAAAAGGAAACTTAAAATCCCAGGTCCAAATACACCTTTATCATTGAGTCTCTGAAATGCCCATGTGGCGAGAACTGTGCTAATGGGGAACGCCTGGCGTTGCCTTTTTGTTGCTCAGAAGACACCGAGTGTGTGTGTGTGTGTGTGTGTGTGTGTGTGTGTGTGTGTGTGTGTGTCTGCCTTGGAGACGGAGACCTTCCTCTTTGCACCACGGAGGAGTTGTAAGAGTTTAGCTTGCCTCCGGGCAGTCCCACGAGCATACCGCATGAAGCAGTCTGGAGAGGAAATGGTAGAAACAGTGCGGCTTGGGCCATGTTTGTCTTTAACAGCACACATGCAGGGCCGTGCAGTGCAGACTGGGGGCGAGCGGGTCTGCGGGCCAGCAGGTCCATGCTCGTCTCTCTGCCAAGCTTTCTGCTGTGAAGAATGGGATACAGATACAGAAGGTCCCGCGTCACGGGGGAGACCCACACCAGTGTCCTCTCGAGAGTTCTTTGACGTTCCGTGGGAATTGTTAATATTAAGTTATAAAATAACTTCTTTGTAAGGAACTGGCAGATAAAACGGTCACACAGCTCGGTAAGACAACCACTGAACACTTGGCCCAGGCCTCTCTACCATCTAGAGCCATCCTGAAGCCGTGGAGCCTCACTCCTGTTTTACACTTTCACTGTCCGTTTACCTTTTTGCAGACTTAGCATCCACAACGAAGGAAGGGCCGCAGCAGAGTTGAAACTAGAAACAATTAGCTTCAGAACCTCTTTCACGACTTGTCCCTTGGCCTGTATTCCACCACAGTGTGTTACAGATGTCACCTGCTGCGGAGAGGCACCGTGGCCCCAGCAACTACAGTGTCCCTGGGATTTTTGAGAAGTGGACAAAGATGTGGTTCATAGAATGAGCTAGAAGTCCAGAGATTCCTGATCATCTCTTAGTGCTCGCCTGGTCCCTAAGAAAAACTGAAATGGTCACCAGGTGGCTCAGGTGGCCTAAGGCAAAAGCTCTGTTTGACCACAGGAGGACTGTGCTTCCTCCCCACGATGTCCCCTGTTTTTCCTGGCCACCCCTGGTGGCTTCTGTGGTAGGAAGGGAACAGCCTCCCCACCCATGGTGGTGCTTCCGTTTCCTGGAGTCCCATCAGAGTTTCACAGATCTTGTGCAGATCATCACTTCATCTTTACTTTTTGTGGTAAAACGTCTTCAGGACAGTTTGTAGGTGTACCGTTCAGGCGGCAGTACTTTTCACATCAATCTTCGGCGCTTCATTGCTGTCCCACAGTGAAACTCTGTTCCCTTTGAATGCTTACTCTCTGGCTGCCCTCTTCCCTGGGGTTCCCTTCCCACTCTCTCTGATTTTTTTTTATACTTAGGGGCCTCTTATAAATGGAATTATATAGTGGTTGTCTGCCTGTACCTGGTTTATTTCACTTTCATCGGTGTTATTGTAGCAATGCTTTAGAAATTGTCCTTCTCTAATACTGAATAATATTACATATCCACTCACCTGGTGATGAGTTTTTGAAGTGTTTCCAGTTTGCTTATTTTTTACTAACGCTGCTGTGATTGTGGGTATATAAATATTTCTTCTTTGATTTCTCTTGCATATAGCCTTTGGTAGGTTGGCTGAATCAAATGGTAAACCTATTAATTTTCTTGAAGACCTACGTATGTTTTCTACAGTGATTGCACTATTTTCCATCTCTACCAACAGTGCACTGGAACTCAGATTCTCCATCTTTGGCAACATTTATTGCTTTAAAAACAAACAAACAAAAAACAGTCTAATGAATATAGGGTGGTTTTGACCTTTAGCCTTTGCTTTACTTGTATGTGTGTAGCGTGTCTACCTATTCCGGTGGATGCATATTACCTGTTAATGGTGGATGTCTTTCTCAAGTACTTTGACCCACTCTGTTGAAGCAGTCTCTCACTGAACCTGGAGCTCAGCTGTTCAGCTCCATCTCCCAAGCTCTAGGGCTCCATGTGCTTTTTATCCCCCTTGGGGGTTCTGGGGATCCAAACTTGGGTGCTCATGCTTGTACAGCCGGCACCTATCCACAGCCGCAAAGCCACCTCCCTGGCTTCGCTTTGGCACGCATCGCTCAGGGTGGCTTTTGCCATTTTTGTTAACGTTTCTCTTTTGAGTCCTTCACTTGGGAGATGTTTCTCAAGTCCCTGCCACTTAACTAAGCCTGGAAGTCACGACAGGAGTGGCGGGGTAAGAAGGTGGCATTTTCAGTGACATGGAGTCTGTCGCACACACTTTTTAAAGTTCTAAGTGTGTGGTGAGCAGAATCCACTGCAGGGGCTCCAGCAGGTGAGAATGCCCTGGTAGAATTCCTCAGAGCGCCATGGTAGCGCGTCTCAGACAAGCAGCATCTCTTGTCAGCCACAACACTTGCTGGAAATGCAGAGTACCAGGCCCCTCCCCCAGTGCTTCCCATGCTCGGACTGGAGAAGCCCTGCCTCGTCTGATGTAGGCTTGTGTGAAGCCGCTTGAACAGTGTTTGTTTTCTGGTAAAATAATAACTTACTGTCATTTAAACCGGGGATAGTGGCTCACTACTGTGTTGAGGCAGGAAGATCACCAAGAGTGTCAGGCCAGCCTGGGCTACATGGTAGGTTCCAGATCAGCCTGAGCTACAGAGCGAAGCCTACCTCAAACAAAGAAAATGTGTCCTTTAGTCGGAGACCGTGTAGAAAGATAAAGGAGGACAATATTCTTAAAGTCTGTACAGGGACTACTGTACTGGGGAAATCTACTGGGGGTGAGCAGGATCAACCTGCGTCCATCCTGTTTGAGGATGACCCTGAAAGTTCTGGTGGTTCCTAGGTTTTAGGCAGGTAGGACATGCAAGCTGTTCTCTACTTGAGGATTGGTTTTCCTTCCTAAAATAAGGGTCTGTCACGCAAATGAAACTCGTGCTCGGTGTTGCCTGTGGAGTAAACAGAGGCTTGGGGATTGGAGAAGATAGTCCATGCCGCTGTCATTGGTAAAAAACACCTGTCAGTTTTGACCTAAAAATGGGCTACATCAGGGAACCAGAGAACATGGAGAACAGTGAGGATGTTAACCAGTAGAGCCCATTTTACCTCTCATACATTAGCTCTTTGTCTGGGGATCAAGGAACCTCTTCTTTAGAGAAAATATGTTTACCCTACTGACATAGAAAGAAAAAAAAGTATCCATTTCCCAGATAAAAAGAGCTGGGGATGGAGGGTTTGATAAGAAGCCAGTAGGCTGCCCTTTCTTGGGGATGGAGGGAATATCAACATATGTACAGCCCAAAGATGGCAGAGCAGCAGGGTGGTCACCTGGGGACTTTATGAAGGGAGGTTCTCAGGTCTGTGACAGAAGCAGAAACTCCCCCAGGGCAGAACCAAGCCATTAAAAACAAACAAACAAACAAAAAAAAAAAAAACAAAAAGGATGAAGAAAATCCAAAATCTGAAATGAAATACGTCTGCTCTTCAGTGTTTTGACAGGCAGTGGGAACCTGTAACACGAAGGGATGTCTCTTGGTGTAGCTCATTTTCAGATCGCCTGAGGAATGTCTCCTCGATTTGGATTAAGAACACTCCAGACTCCCCGGTACTCCTGCTTAGCATGAGTTGATTGTGTGTCCTTGACTTCACGGTGTCCGCTCAAGAAGCCCAGGAAATTAAAAACCCGCCTTCCCTGCTGCAACATTTTACTGCTGTACCGTAACAAACCCACACACATCATAGTGTCAAATTAAGGATCTCAGATTAAAAGCAAAATTTCCTGTTTGGAAAGTCCTATTAATTAGCGAACACCAGGCATATCATATGCCGATTCCAGTCATCCCCAGTTACCACCCCTGAAAACAAGGCTCCTTTGGCGTGGTTGACTCAAGAATCATCCACATCGCATGGTCTGGCTCCTGGCAAGCTGGTTCAGGGAAGGCACCCCCATCTTAGCTCAGATGGATTACTTGCAGAATATTAATAGTGAGGAGCCTGGAACTAAAATGTAACCCACCCACCCCCTAAAGACCACCTGGAGCTGTTGGGAGAAGGTTGAACAGCTCCTAACTTGTATGTGTTCTTGTACGGAACTGCCTGGTGACCTTAGTGCCCATGCCAGAGGTTGTGAGCAGGCAGTGTGTGCCAGTTGGACAGTACCTGTTGTTCACTTTCCAGGTGGGCCCCAGAGAATTCCGAGGCTAGCTTGTGTTCATCTGTAGATGTCTTGGTTATCAGGTCAGTGGTTGGGATATCACTGGTTATATTCAATCACCCCTGTTAAATACAGACATCGGAAGGCACTAACCGTGGGGCTGGCAATTTGAATATCCCAGAAGGAAACAAACGGCAGCTTGCAGCATTCTTGGGGGTCTGTGGTAGATGGTGTTGATTGGGCCGGTTGGCACGCTTCGAACTAGTATACGTCTGTAACTATCTTGGTTCTCAGGTCCACGGTTGGGCTTTCATATCATTCCCTTCAACAGCTATTTGATGCTGGCATGAGAAGGCAGCAGCGGTGATCCTGGCAGTTAGGATATCCCAAGGGAAAGCAGACTGTAACTTTCAGCATTACTGAGGTTTCCCAGAGCATAAAAGGGTTAATGTGTTGTTCGTCGGGTTTGTTGGCATGCTCACCTGTGACATCGGAGTTCCATGATCCTTTGAAGAAAGTGTCAGGTTCTGTGTCTTGCCCACCCTGGGGCTCATGCATGGCCCTGCTAGTAAAAACCTGAGGCCCATTTCTTGCTGGGCCTCCTCCCAGCCATCCAGTCCTGGGTATAGCATGGGGATAGATAGAGCATAAATTCACACTGCTGTCCTTTGTCATTCCTTTCTTCAAGCAGCAGTGGCTGGTGGGGGAGCCAGCTGCCCTCTGTGTTTGAGCTGCCCTAGGCTCCTATCCTAGAATGGCCAAGGGCAAGGATGGTCTCCTCATCTGCAGTACTTGGCCACCCCATCAAATAAGTCATTGGGCTTCATGAACTTCGAGTAGAGGACCTGCTGGAAAAGAGGGCTAGCTACTGGCTCCTGCGTAGTAGTAGCAAGTCCTCAGGAATGGGGAAAAGCAGGAGCAGGCTCCGAAGGTCTTGTCATGGGTGTGGACTGACTGCTTCAGGGTGAGTCCTGAGGGGCAGAGCCTGGCCCTGCCCAGGCAGGCAGGATTTCGAGGGATGTTGGAGCTTTTGAGAACATCTTTTAGGCAGTAGCTAACCAGGGGACAGAGGACAGTCCAACGATATCATAAGTGGAAGTGAACGGGGTGCAGCGGTGTGAGTCTCTTACTTCCTCCTGAGCCATACTGCCCCGTTAGTGCAGAAGGACAGGTCCTCCTTTTTCCACCATAGGTCCCGTGCACATCGTCAGCAAGCCCTTCCCGCCCGTAACTCAGCTTCAGCTTTTCTATTTATAGTGGTCTTTCCTGGCTCCATTACAAGTGTGCGAACTCACTCACACGTGCACATGTATATTTACACACTTCACATTCCTGTTCACTTACAACTTCCACAAGTACACGTTCTCCTTCACGTTGTGTCTCCTAGCTCATGAGCTTGTGAGGACACTTTTTTTTTTTTAAGTAGAAGTAGCACAGTCGCAGTCATGGACCGAGCTCCCTACTCACCTCCTTAGCGGGTATCGGATAAAGTCATACGATCATTAGTAAACATTGAATCGGTCGATACCTCTATGCGGTATCCTTCCGATTGGCTTTCAATACATGGATGCGATGGCCGGTTTTCCTAAAAACACTAGTATATCCCAAAATATACTCAAGTCAGTAAGGAACTGAACTCATCACAGAATTTAGACTTTTCTCACTGAGATCTGTGCTTGAACCACCATGAAGCCATCTCTGGGACACAGCAAACTGTTTCAAGCACATCCATCGCTTTGACGGTATCTGTTGTTTAAGGGGCTTAGATTCTAATAGAAATCCAAAAGGAGCGCTTCTAGTTTCCCTGCCTGCCTGAGAGCCATTGTGAATAATTCCCAGTTTGTCAGAAATAATTTGGGGAAATGGAAATCTCCGGTTCTTCCGCCCCAAGGTTAACCCAGTTGTCATTCTCTCTATAATGAGTTCCTACTTGTCAGAGGCCCAGAGTGCATTTTTTATCCCTGAATCCGCGGGAAGCAGAATTTCATTAGTGTTTGAATACGAACTGGAAAGCCCTGGGCTGCCGGTCAGTCTGAGGACCGTGCTGTTCCGGGCGAACACAGTGCTTGTTCAGGCAGACCCTGTTCTCTGCGGTGCCTACGCTGCTGGTAACTCCCTTTTTCTTCCTCCCCAGCCCAGTGACTTCTCTGTGTCTCTCAAAGCGTCAGGGAGGAACAAGCACTTCAAGGTGCAGCTGGTGGACAGCGTCTACTGCATTGGGCAGCGGCGGTTCCATAGCATGGACGAGCTTGTGGAGCACTACAAGAAGGCCCCCATCTTCACCAGCGAACACGGCGAGAAACTCTACCTCGTCCGGGCCCTGCAGTGAAGGCAGCCATCGGCTTCTCTGTGCCCTGCCCACTGTGGCCCTCGCTGCCACCTCTGCCTCCCAGAGCCCAGCGCTGCCAGCCACCTCCACCCGTGCGGCCTGGGTCACCTCCACTCTGTAGCCCCGTCGGTTGACCATAGCTACCCAGGTCCTCAGAGCCGTGCCCATGGCCACCACCTTCGGGCCATCTTCAGGTGGTTGAGGGTCAAAGGGAGCAAAGCTGCTCACTTTTTTCCTTTATACTTGGAAGCAGTCTGTTTAAATCCTTCTCACACACACACACACACACACACACACACACACACACAATAAAAGACTGGGGTCTATTTGGAGGGCAGAAAGTCTGTATGTAGTGAACATGTGACCTTAGTACACACACTCTGAGAGCTGTGTCCACGGGTGCTTGGTGCCTCCCATCAGCCATGCTGGTCCAGGGCCTGCGTATATATATATTATTATTATTATTTTTTTTGGCTCCAGGCTCTGCAGGAGTCCAAGAATGTGCAGATAGCAATACTGGAAACCCTGGGGAGGTGATGGTAAGGGAACTGCCCAGTGCCTTTGAGGCTGTGCTTGCAATAAAAGAGGGTTTTTTTGTTGTTTTTTGTTTTGTTTTGTTGGGTTTTTTTGGTCTGCAAAAGAGGCAACAGCAGAAAGAAAGAAACTCGGGTAATGTACCCCCAGGTGTGCCATCCACATAGGGCTTTTTCCTTCTTGCCCTTCAGCTTGTTTGAATTTCACAACTATGTATTTAATTCTCAAAGTAATATGTAACTGTAGCCGTTTGTTGACACTAATAACATGATTAAGGAAAACAGCTGATCTCTCGGGAAGGGGAGCTACCAATACTTTATACATACACACTATATATATATAATATATGTATATTATATATATATTATTTGCTTTACAGGGAAATTTTTCAGGGTTTACAAAAGAGTATGTGATTGGTAGTAACAGAATGTTTATGAAGAAATTGCATTTTCATTTTTTCTTTACATTTGAACTTCTTTATAGTTTGACTATAGCGTCTTGAGATGGCACATTCCTACGATTGAAGAAGGGGTCTTGAGATCCCCTAAACTTGCATACCCAGTTTTTTTGACTATTGTAATAAAAAAAAAAGTATCATGACAAAGCTGTGTGTTTGTGTTTTGGAAGACCTGACTCTCTGGGGAAGGGACAGCTATAGGACTCCCAGGAAACCCATCGCAGAAGGGAGATGGCTTGTGGGAACCGTGCCTGCTGCCCAGGCATGAGGACCTGAGTTCAGAGCCTCCATACCCCCCAGAAAGTCAAGTGTGGGTCACATGTATTTAAGCCTAGCACTAAAGCCAGCCTCAGAGCTCGCTGCTTATGCATTCTAAACAGTCCATGCGCACTGGGATCAGTGAGAAGCCCTGTCTCAGAAGATAAAAGTAGATAGTGGATGGCCCTGATGGTGACCTCTGGCCTTCAAGTGCACGTGGCGTGGACATATGCACATATTCACACATGTCACAAACACAGAAATGAGAGCGCTCTCATAGGAGCTTAGCACATCGATTGCTTGTATGTCCTGTTTTCCTATCTTTTTTTAGTAGTGGTGGTAGTGTGTATGAGGCAGGGGTGTTTGCATGTGGAAGTGGGTGGAGTTGCTTTGCTCCTTCCCCCTTTCTATGGGATCTGAGGGTCAGTTCCCAGATCCCATAGTTTAAATAGGTTCACAAGGCACACAACTGCTCTCTGAATGAGCAAGAACACTGATGCAGCCCTATGAGCCCCAGCCTTTCTATTGTGTGTTATAGTCACTTGAAGCCTTGTGGCGGGCGACTGAGGTTGGCTCGCCTAGGCTTGCACAGCAAGCACGTTTGCCATGCGAGCCATCTCCCCAGCCCCTGCAGCCCACACTGTTGTGTTGAAATGCTAAGTCTTAAGTGGCAGAATTCCAGAACCTAACCCAGCAAGCTGGAAGTTCACTTTTTGGAAATCGGTTTAGACGTATGAAGTTGTCAGAGCTTTTAAAGGCACAGTCCCCTGGCTGTCTCTGGAAACCTTGCTGTCTCCATCAGTGTTTACTGTTCAGTTAGCTGCTTTGCCAAATGCAGGAGTGTGTCCTCTATGCCGGCCTGGTATCATCCACTAACTGGTCACAATCCTGTGAGGCGACCCCACTGACGTGCCCCTTTTAAAGGTGAAGACAGATTTTAAATCGGTTCACAAGGCACACAACTGCTCTCTGAATGAGCAAGAACACTGATGCAGCCCTATGAGCCCCAGCCTTTCTATTGTGTGTTATAGTCACTTGAAGCCTTGTGGCGGGCGACTGAGGTTGGCTCCCTGGTCACAGTGAACAGCCCTTGGTTCAGATGAGTGCCACGGGTCATTACCCTCTGTTCTCACTGGTGCAGATGGCAGACGCTGCCGCGGACCGTCATGCCTCAGCTGCTGGGTGTGCCACTTAGGCCTTCTGCCAGCATGACTCTGGCGGGTGGCTGCGCAGCAGTTCAGGGAAAAGCATGCCAGCCGTTGAAGAAGCACAAGATGAACTGGGGTTTCTCAAGGCCTGTTGTCGCTGAAGACAGCTGTCTTTGGTCTTGGCCATGCATTTCCTCGTGAGAGTCACCTGGGTGGCTAAGGTCGGGTTCACCAGGGTAGCCCGGGTTTCACATGCAGTGCAGTTGCCGTGTGTCACGGGATCTAGTGATCATCTTTCATTAGTGGCTTTCCTGTGAAGACCTCACGGAAGAGCTCTTCAGTGGGCTCCTCACCTGGTGGCACCTGGTGGAGCCCGTGTACCCTAGGACCTTTGGCTTGTCAAGAGTCGGAAGAAGGCTTACTCCAGCACACTCCAGGAGCCCCTCCTTTAAAGGTCCATACCATGAGGCCCCCACAGGACCGTAGGTAACAACCATCTCACCAGACCTTGACAAACTACGTCCTGAGACATTTTCCTCGGGGCATTTCAGTTTTCTCCTGGTGGGGGTGGGGAAGAACAGTCTCCACCTGAAGATGGAGCAGAAGTTCAGTAGTGGAACCTGTGGCTAAAAATGGAGACTCCATTCCCAGATGGTATTCTCTCTGAAGATCCTGGCATTGCCCCTTTTTGGGGGGTGAGGGAGGAGGTTCGAGACAGGGTTTCTCCAGCTTTGGAGCCTATCCTGGAACTAATTCTTATAGACCAGGCTGGCCTTGAATTCAAGTGCTGGGATTAAATGTGTGCACCACCGGCGCCCAGTGGCATTGCCCTTTTAAGAGGAGTTCCTTTGACTGCTAGGCTTCAGTTTGTTTCACTCAGGCACTCTAATTCTAATGCAGGAAATGTCTATGAGTTTTCGTTGGGGCTGGTGCTGAGGTTGCACTCAGGGTCTTGGACATGCCAAGCATACAGTACCAGTGAGCTAAACCCCCCCCCACACACACACACTTTTTTAGCTTTGGGGCGGTCATTTCAAAGGTCTCGTATACAGGTGCAATGCACGCTTGACTACAGAGCTTCACATGGCTCTGGAGTCTTTTGGTTTTGTTTTCGAGATTTGGTCTTGCTATGTACCCCAGACTGGCCTTGTGATCCTCCTGCCTCAGCCTCTGAGTAACTCCACTCCCAACTTTTCATCTGCGCTTTTGACAGGCTCCTAGGAGATGCCATTGTTAAGTGAGTCAGCCCTACATATGGGTTCTGTTGTAGCCTGCTTGAAAGTTTGAAGAGATCGCCTATCCATGCACACATGTGAATTATTCTAGGCAATCACGCTCCAGCACATCCTTCAAGCCATAACAGCTCCCAGACAGGAGCTTAGCCGGAACTTTGACATGTCATAGTTTTCTATCAACTGGACGGAAAGGGGAGCCTCAACCGAGAATATGCCTCCTCCAGGTTGGCCCATGAAGCGTTTTCTTGATAGGGGAGGATTTCACTCACTGTGCCCGTGCCACCTATGGGTTGGTGATCCTGAGGGCTGTAAGACTAAGCAGACCAGTAAACAGAGTTCCTCCGTAGCCTCTGCTTCAGATCCTGAAGGTGCTACAACTACAAGATGAAATACGCCTTTCCTCCCTGGTTGGATGACCTCTTCTCCCCGAGGTAGACATTAGATGATCAAAATTTGCACCCCAAAGCAGGAACCAGAGCACCAGGTCTTGTCCTTGGTCTTGTCCTTGCTCTTGGATGAGGAGATGGGACCCTCTAAGCTTAGATAATGGCCTGAGGAAGGCCCCAGTCTGAAGAGCCAGTGGACTGACATAAAGCACATGTCCTCTGGTGATAAAGGAATTGCTCAGAATCCACCAAGACCTAAGACCAAATTCTACCCTTACCCATGGCGTAACTTCCGGCAAGTTTCAAAGACTGTCTCCGTGGCTCTGCCTGCCTCATGGCAGCGATTTTAAAAACAGCCTTATGTATTTTGATAAGACTAACTTCTTTGCATGCTTTCTATAATATGTTCAGGGCTTAAAACTGTTGTTCAGCTTATTAAATGGGTTCAATATAAAAGAAAAAAATATGTTACCTAATTGAAATTGTAATGGGTGGCCTGAGATTTTAATAATCTCACTTCAGCTCTCCCATCTAGTCACACACAGGTACCAACAGGATTTATTTCTACAAGTGCTTTTGTGCTCCCATAAAGAAGCTGATGAGTCATAATGAGGTCATGACTCTGAAGGAATGAGACCAGCTATCTGACCGAATTCTCAGTGTCCACATGCCGGCCATCTCTATCACTCTAATCCCTGTTGCAGTGTTTGGTCGGGGTGTTGCAGTCAATGCTTGGACGTTTACTGTTGGGGCTTGTCACTGCACGTGACCCACCTGTACACCCTGTGCCTGAAGTGATCCAGTGCCACAAGATCTTCAGACTCGCTTCTCATCCTCAACCCCAGACGGAGATGGCTGTGCTGGTTACAAAGTTACCTAGAAACCATATGAAGAAACGAGAGATGATTTTACATCACACTTTTTGAATATCAGATATTCTATGATGACTGCAAATTATCCAAGTGAAAAGCACACAGAAACACTGGTTTCATGTGTTCATAAGTGACCTGGAACCAGATAGATTGAATAAATACAGATGCTCTTGTACTGTCTGGGGGGGCATCCTCAGAAGATGTCTGAGTAGACCGTTTTCCAGGTGCAATTAGAAAAGGACCTTACCTTTAGTCAGAATTGTCACCCAAACACTAGTTAACATAATTGCCAGTTTGAAACTGGGATAGCATCTATTAATAGCAGACTGCATGTTGAGGGCATTGAACTCAACCCAGATCCTGGAGAAGACCGAGATGGTCCTGCTCAACCCAGAGCAGCTCCCTTGCTCTGCTCCCCCCCCCCCCATTAGTGCTTATAACCTCTACAGGTTTGGTCGTTATTTACCACAGTGATTCTTATTTTGCTCTCTGTCAACACGTACAGATGGAATGAAATTCCACAAAGACTGGGCTGGTTTGTTGTTTACTGATGGAACCTAAACAGGAAATGTTCCATGTGATTCGTATTTGTTATTAACAGTTAATGAATTGATACGAGAGAAAAGAACTGTACTTAAAAGAGTCTTCATGTCGGAAAAAGTCGTTGTGTTACCCCTGAAAAGGAATGTCAGCATGGTGTAAGCACCAGAGGGCTTTTGGTTTGCTTTTTACAAATTCTAGATAATGGCTCTGTACTGGTTACTTTTCTCATTGTTGTGACAAAATACACCTGACAAAAATAGCTTACCAGGGCCGCAAAGGTGGTCCGATGGGGGAAGTGCTTCCCGTGCAGACATGAGGGCCCGAGTTCAGCTCCAGCACCCATGGAAAAAGCTACCTGCCTGTAACAGTGCTGGGGGAAGTGGATGCAGAGCCAGGTGGGACCTGACTCCTCGCTGGCCAGGCAGTCTAGTCCCGTGATGGGTTCCGGGGCTTAGGAGAGACCCTGTCTCGGAAGGTAAGGCAGAGAACAATAGAGGTGGGCATTTAGTAGCAACCTCTGGCCTCCATATGCACATGCATGGATGTACGCTTGTACATGCGCACACACTCACACATGAGGACAGAAGAATTCACTTTGACTCCTAGTTTGAGAGCTTGCTGTCCACCATGGTGGGGAAGTCATGGTGGCGAGAACCTGGAGGTACTGATCGCATTCTCCCCATAGTCAGGAATCAGCTCCATGCTGGTGCCTGCTCACTTCCTTTTTTGGTTTAGTCTAGGAACCCAGTTCAGGAGATGGTGCCACCACATTCAGGTTGGGTCTTCCTCATCAGCTAAGTTGCTCTAGAAACATCCTCAAAGACACACTGAAAAGAGAGTCTTGTGGTAATTCTAAATCCAATCCAGTAGACATTCTAGGCTAAATATTATAACTTGTCAACCCGATAGCAAGAAGCGTCTTTTTAAATCACAACATCCCATCCCAAACCCCTAAAACTCCAATTTCATTTCGTGATGCCGAATACATGTATTCCCTCTCTAGACATGTCTATAGTCTTTAACAGTCCCAACCTGTTCAAGGGTTAAAAAAAAAAAAGTTCTGCTTGAGGTAGTCCCTTAACTGTGAGTCCCTAGAAATCAAAACCCAAATTACATGCTTCTAATAGTAAATTGCCCAGAATAAGCGTCCTCGTTCCAAAATGGGAGAATAGCGAGGAATGAGAAACAAGACCAAAACTCAGCAGGGAAAGCTCCAAACCCTACTGTTCCATATTGCATGCATCTACAGTGTGTGACGGAATTGTCTGGGCTCTAGCAGCTTTGGGCAGCCTTTACCCCTCTGACTCATCCCTGTGACATGTGACCTCTCTCTTGGGCCATCTCTGCTCTATACCTTTAACTTTGCACTGTGGACATCCATGGGTCCAGCATCTCCAACCTCCTGGGAATTTCAAGGCAACTTAGATATCACCTTTCTAGCTTCACACAGTGGCTTTTCGGGGTCTCCTTAAGAAGACTCCAAGGCTGCCATGCATCCCCTGGATTCCACAGCTTCCTAGCTGCAAGCCCCAGTGAACTCCTTCCTCGTGTATGTTGAAAAACTAAGAGCAAGTAAATGACTCTGCCAAATTCTGCCACTCAAGATGCAGTCTGGCCCCCTCTGTCACAGCCACAGTCGCCTCTGCATCTTGGTGCTTCTCCTGGGAAAACACTTGGAGGGCAGCTCCTCTCCTCCAGAAGGAACCCTTTCTCTGCAGTCTGGGAAAACACTTGGGGGGGGGGGGCAGCTCTCCTCCAGGAGAGAACCCTCCAGCCTTCAAATGAATTTGCAGTTTTGGATGTTGGAGCCTTGATGGGTCCAGAGACTTAGCCTCAGAGACTTTTCCTACACAGTACCGAGTAGTGCTGAGCTCCTTCACAGTCACAGCTGCCTCTGTTTGTGCACACTCCTTGGCAGAGTTAAGCTCACTCACGCCCCTCCCCTCAACAAGCTTCACATTTTCTCCTTCTGCTCCCCTTTATTCCCACATGTCTGGATTGAGCATTGAGGAGTGGCCGTGGCACAGCTGTGCTGCCGCGACATTCCTTCCGCTAAACTAATCAATCCACCGCTTCAGGTTTTCGCCTCCCTCATACTCTCAGGGCACACAAAGCCAGAGTTTATTTTATTTTGGCAGACTACAACACAAATGACCTCTAGCCTGGTTCCCAAGTGAGTCTCTGTTTCCCTCATGAACCTTGCCTCTACTGTCTTTTTCTCTTAGCATCCTAGTCTTCCAAACCCCCACCAGAATGGCCCATTAAATTCTGCTTCTTCAACTTCGAGGGCTTTGCTGATTCACTGTTCCAAACTCTTCAACATTTCTCCCATGTCCATTTTCAAAGACCTAAGAATCACCTGGTCGGGTTTCACTACAGTGTCTCTATAGTACCACACAAAAAGTGGGGCACATACAAGACACAGACAATGTGGCTTTTTTTTAAAAAAAAAATCTTGAAATTATTTATATTACAGATAAAAACATTTTCAAATACAATGAAATTGTAGCAAAGACTTTAGAAATGTATCCTTGATTATGTGATACTGGTAACATTTCAGATTCAACTTTCCATTTTTTTTCTGCTTTACTGAAAACTCCAATAGTAAGTGTTACTCAAATTTACTTTCAATTAGTGGGGTGAAGCTGGAAACATTAGTTATTCTTGTTAGCATCCCCATGTAAAGCCCTCAAGTTGGATCATAAAGCTTGTATGTGTGTCTTAACACAGCAGGGATTCAAAACCTTCCACTTTCTGTCTCAGAGTGTCTGAAGACCTGAGGTCATATCTTGCAAGATGATACCCTTGGAGAGAGATTGTTTTAATACCTCAGACAAAAGACTTGGCTCTGCTCTTCTTAGCCCTCCACCTCTGCCTGGGCATTGTTTGAAAGTTCTCAGAAAGAAGCTTGGGGGTCACAATATTCTACAGAGTAGTGTGCCTATAGTGCATCCATCGAGTAATAACTGATCAGAAATGTCTATTCCCCCAAGGCAGTCTGACGATTGGCCCTAGAAGTCCGCTGGCTATGCTAACCCACTCCTAATTTTTTTTTAATACAATCTCAGGTAGGTCTCTACATGTGGCACCAACAGACAGAAAAGTGAATGCCTTCAAGGGCTCCCTTGACTTACTTAAACCATTACACCCAAAGTAGACCTTTCAAATCACTCTTAGATTTCCGGCTCTGGAGTTTTTGCCTGAACACCCACTGAAAATTTCCAGCAACTTCCTACCTATTTGAAACATTTTCTTTTCAGCTTCCAAATCAGTCCCGGCAAAGCATAGGCTCCATTTCTACTTCCTCAGCATTGTCCTCCCTCGGCCACAGCCACACGGACCACGACCCTAGGGATTCCTTCCTGGGAGCAGACTTGCACAAAGGCTGCTCTCATAGTTGGTTCTCTCTGTCCCTAGAAATCCCCTGGCTGAGTCCCTTGGCTGGAACCTAAGCCGCAGCTAAAGAGAAGGACACAAAGGGGCTACTGTGTGAGCTCTAAGTCAGTAGGAGGCAGTGGGGCCCAAGGCTGACTCCCCATGGGCATCTGCCTGCTCTTCTTGGAGGCTGAGTGGGCAGATCTTCCTGAGCACCATGGGTGGAGCGTCCTCATTGCTGATGGGCAGGAATAGGGGGTAGGGTGAGGGGGTGGGTGTTACTCCACTGCCCTGCCTCCTAACACTAAATCGAGGCTTCTACCTCTGCCTGCTGGCCCAGCTTGTATTTCTAGCTGCCTTGCTGTCTTCCTACCTATGCAAAGGTCCTAAGGTCAAGCCCTAGACACCGTAGCCTAACCCACAGCAGTTCTTGGGCCGGTGTGATAAAAAATTTGACTGGTCCATGCCCTATGGGGAATTTTAATTTGGAAATATTAGAGATATTGCCTACTGGCCATTTCTAATAATTAGTGTATCAGGAAAAAGTCCCTCTCCTCCCCTTATAATGTTTCATGATGCCAATTTTTAGCCAGATTATGGCCCGTTGTCTGGGAAGTAGTTAGGGGGCAAGGCCAATGGAGCCAGGCTAAGGTCAAGAGTGAGGATCACAGAATCTACCCGAGTTTACTTTCTATTGCTGTGATAAAACAAAGACCCAAAACAATTTGGAGTGGAGAGGCTTTATTTCAGCTTAGAACCCCATCATCTAGGAAAGTTAGGGCAGGAGCAGAAGGCAGGAGCCTGGAGGCAGGGAGTGAAGCAGAGACCGTGGAGGGGTGCTGCCCACTGACTTGCTCCCCCTGGCTTTCTCAGCCTGCTTTCTTACAGAACCCAGAACCACCTGTCCAGGGATGGTCATCCTGGAAGATGAGGCAGGGTGAGTATATTCTTGAGCCCGGGAAGTTTAGGAGCGAGCCATAGGGTAGTGCCGTTTCCTGAGACCTGAACTGATCCACACTGTTATCACAGGTCATTGTAGACACTGGGCCACTTGAAAATGTGGCACATCCAAATGGAGACATGCCTAAGTGTAAAATACACACCAACTACAGAAAGAATTAAAACTATTTCGTAAGATTTCCTATTGGTTACATGTTGAAAACATAATAAATTTGATACGTTTCACTTAATAAAATATTAGTAAATTCATTTTAATCTTTTCTATTTCACGTTCAAACGTGTTTCTAGCTAGACATTTTTTAAATGGCATGATTTAATCGCGTTGCAATTCTGTGTGACAGTGTTGCCCTGGGCCATTTGCTTGCCTGAGTACTCCAGTTCCACCAACTTGGTCCCCACGTTCTACACAAATATTACACTCACAATACAATGGGGTCAAACAGTAAAATGCTATCAGACTGGAGAAGTAAGAGAATCAGAAGTGAGCTCTTGGGAACTAAGAAGAAGCTGACCTTACTCATAGACTTCGTAGATGTTGAAAAAAAATCTTCCAGAATGGAGAGAAGAGGAAAAGACATGATTGGATAGACAAGAACTCAAAAGCAAATTACCAAGAATTCTCATATTCTAGAAAGGGGGAGAAAAAGGTGAGGAAAAAACTGTCTCAACTCCTGGCCTGTCCAGGCTTGAAAGTTGGATCTTGTCTCCCATCATGGGGATTCGATAGCTAATGCCTAAAATGGCAAAACGGAGGAAGCTCTGTGTCAGATATTGGCCTTGAAATACTGAGAGTGGGAACTATCCGGAGAGGCACTGCAGAATCTCGGGAGAAGTAGCGCAGTCGAACCACAATGCAAACATCTAATCCTATCCGTATCACAGGATAGGCAACAGAATTAAGGTATAGCCTGAAAAGACAGACTTAGAAAATCCTCTAAAACTGTCTTGATGGGACTTGAGATGAGAGTAACCCCTAAAGCACAGAACAGCAGAAAGTATGGGGGTGGAAACAAAGGCAGAGGTAGCCCCATTGAAAACAAGGATTACTGTAATGAGTCTCTCTCTGTCCCTCCAGCAGGATCCCAAATAGTGACCCAGAGAGACTTATTAATTATGAAAGCTCAGCCTTAGCTTAGGCTTGTCTCTAACTGGCTCTTCTAACTTAAAGTAACCCATTTCTAATAGTCTATGTGCTGCCACGTGACTCGTGGCTTTTACTTCTCCTGCTGCATGTCCTACTTCCTCTGCATCTGGCTGGTGACTCCCCCTTTCTTCTTCCCAGAGTTCTCTCTGTCCTTAAGTCCCACTTTTGTGTGTGTGTGTGTGTGTGTGTATGTTTGTTTGTTTAGGGACTAGTTCCAGGGCTTTGCAAATTCCCGTCAAGAATTCAAACACTGAACTAAATCTCTAAAGCTAGGAATAGAAATCGATGCCATTTCTTTCAGGAACAAATGGATAATATCTTTTAAATGATTTAATATTTTTTATTTTATTAATATTTTGCCTGCTTCTAAGTCTGTGCACCATGTGTGTGCCTGGTGTCCATGGAGGTCAGAGGAGGGCACTGTAACTGAAGTTATAGACAGTTGTGAACTGCTATGTGGGAACTGGAAATCAAATCCAAGTCCTTTGGAAGAGCAAGCAGCCAGTGCTTTTAACCACTTTGTCATTGCTCCGGCCCCAATTGGACAGACAATATCATAATCAAGTTGAGTATAACTTTTTGAATGACAAAAATATTCTACTGCTAAACACATCAGAAAATTGTATGTATATATAATATATATGGATGATAGATAGATGTACATAAGTGTATTTCCACAATAATATCTGTCCTCTGTATCCCCAGATTTCCATTATAGATTGAAAAGTATTTGGGAAAGGATCCTGTCTGTACTGAACATGTACAGACCTTTTTACTTATTCCCTAGGAAAAAAATATAGCAACTATTTAAAAACATTTACATTGCATTGTGGGTTTAAAGTGACCAAGAGAAGTTTTAAAGTATATGATTGATAATATAAATGCATTATATGCAAATACTGTGCCATTTTAAATAAGGAACTTAGAGACCTATGAATTTTAGTAACTATATAGAGTTACTGGATCGTCTCTCTCATGGATGCTGAGGGTTGACTATGTCCATAATCCCACAATGTATTATCTTCCATGTACACTGATGGACTCTTCTGGTCTATTCTGGTATATATACATATAGCATGTATATGTGAATAAAGCGACACAGAGACTATAAAATACAAGTGTGTTCATAGTGATACTGCTTAGAATAGATTACAAAAGTTAAAAACAACCTAATGTTCACCAACAACACAGTAGTTAGGTAAACTGTGTTGTGATCAGCAATAATTATGAGTGATATGGTTGTGAGAGTGTGCACAGATTTGTCATTGAGTGAATATTCGCAGAAACATCCTAGGTAGTGCATGATTGCTCATGCGTACAAAACCATGCAGAACAGGCCTGTATATGCTAAAGTTATGTATGTGCAAACAATGTCTAACCAAGTGCTAGGGTTACAGGTGCATACAGCCAAGAATGGAGGTCTGAACTCAGGTCCACACATGCACAACGAGCC
Source organism: Alexandromys fortis (assembly GCF_014885135.2). Lineage (NCBI taxonomy): Eukaryota > Metazoa > Chordata > Mammalia > Rodentia > Cricetidae > Alexandromys > Alexandromys fortis. The sequence continues at coordinate 4,447,797 of NW_026067998.1, forward strand.
CTTTGGTGACTAAGTCATCTCTCCACTCTGGGATTAACATGTTTATAAGGCAAATGCCCACAAAAATACCACCCAAGTCATGAAAAAGACTGCAGACCCATGACCAGCTGTGCCCTATGGACCACTTACAGTCACGGGAGGCTGAGGATAGCTACGTGCAGCTGGAGACAAAGTCATGCACTTGCTTAACAACATTAAGTAAGATTATTCTGTGTCCCTTGCTCTGTTGTCTTTTGGTAACTTTATTGCACAGTTTCAGAGCGTGAATTTGCTTTGTTTTTGTTCTTCAAGGTTTTGTGTAGCCCTGGCTGTCCTGGAACTCACGCCATAGACCAGGCTGGCCTCGAACTCACAGAGATCCACCTGCCTCTGCCTCCAGAGTGCTGAGATTAAAGGTGTTGAGGGTGTGCACCACTGCTGCTACAGCTGCTGCTGCTGCTGTCACTACTGCCCAGAACACAAACTTTTTAAATGACAACGACATGTTGCAAAGTCAAAAGTTTGGAAACACCTGAGAGCTTGAACCCATTATCCGTAAATCTCTTCTTGTTTGAAACAGTTCTTCCCTGCAGAGAGGACTGTTATTCTGACCTAGAAACAACTTGTTCGTAACTCCATCCACTGTTTCAATTCCTGTGGAAGCATCCTCCAGCAACATAGTTTGGTTTAGCTTGCATTAAAATTCTGCTTAGGTGAAGTCACCCTGTACTAGTTCGTACTCAGCTTCCCCTCTCCTTATTCTATTAATACAAATAAAAAGCAACGTTTGTGCCTCTACTTCACCCATTTTTGTTACCAAGTATAATAACTCTATTGTGTTAACAGATTTATTCCCTCTCGGCATGTCTTTTCTGGCTACCAGAAGTGAAACGTGTTATCCAAATTTTAATGAGCTGCCCACCCCCAAGGAATTGCCTGATTTAAAATGAAAAAAAGAAAAAAAAATTACTAAAAAAAAAAAAGAACAAAATGGGAATGCTTACTTCAAGTTTTAGTTCAGACACAGAGTAACACTGTCAGTGACCCTACATTCACTCCCACACTCTGTAGACCAGTGACTGGCTACTTTAACAGACACCAGAACGCATAGCATAGATTATTCAAGATGCTGGTCTCCACCCTGGAGTAAAATCTCCACTTTTAGTGGAAGCTGAATTTAGAGGGCTGGCTGCTAGGCACAGCCCTTGGCAGAAGTAGACAAACGTCCTGAATTTGAAGTATCAAATAACCAATAACCGAATGCTAATTTTTGAATCAGAAAATCCCTTTGAAGACGCATGACCTGGAAGCTTGCTGGGATTGAGAATGTTCTTCTTCTCTGTGTAAAATGCAATTGTAGCCGAGCTAAGCCGGATTTTACTGAGACAATGAGCTGGCCTATTGCACTCCGTCTCTAAAGCTGTGACTGTGTCATCTCAAAGGGTCATGCATGCCGAAAATGAGCTCATTTACCCTGGAGCTATCAGTCACACTCTCTGAGTATCTGGAAGACAGATGAGAAAGGCAGTCCAGTGGAGGAAGCCATCAGTGCGGTCAAACACTCTTGGGAGTGACCCGCAAGCAAGAGGGTGGACAGGAGAAAGGGTAAATGAATGAGAACACCCATTGGATTGTGTGTATGTGTGCTTCCTACATATGTATCTGTACACCACATGTGTACCTGCTACCCATAAAGACCAGAGGGCATTGGGTACCCTGGAGCTATAGTTTGCATGGTTGTGAGCTGTCATGTGGGTCCTCTGGAAGAGCAGCCAGTGCTCCTAACCTCTGAGCCATCTCTCCAGCACCCTTATTGGATGCTTTGTAAGAGACAATGAAGGTCAAAACTGAGGATGAAAGTGCGTATGGGTCTACTAAGCTGTAGCAGCAAAGGGAAGCACAACAGTAAAGCCAGACAAGCGTCTTTCTCTCTGTGTGTCTCTGTCTCCCCCAACTCTGTGTTAGAATAGACCTTGAACAAACTCCCATGTCCCCTTCCCCTTTCACAGATACCCCTTTCCCTCTGTGTCTGCCCCTCAGTGTTTGAAATCAACAGACTCATCTGCTGAGGTTAGGCTGGCCACTTTTTTGCCTTCTGTCTTGTTAAATTGCCTCAGAAATCTAACTGTGTAAGTTAGGAACAAGCATGGCTCTCCAAACGGACAATGGTCTAGAAAAGAGAATGAACATAGAGACACACTCAGTACATTCAGCAAACACTGTTTTGAGCTCCCTGCTTCAAAGGGCAGAGGATAACGCAAGCAGAAATGGATGAGATATTACAAGGGCACTGAAATATGGGACCCAAAGACAGGTGCACCGCTGGGCTAGAGGAGGGACAGATGGCATTAAATCGCTCTTGCTGTGGTATGAAATTGTTCTTGCTGTTTTATGGCAATCCCTTCTGTTGCTTTTTTAACCTCATTCTTTACTCCCACCATCACGGTCTCTGCACATCAGAGCTGCTGGTTTCTGAGTGTCTCTAAGGTGCTTTCGACAACTTCAGGCACCAAGAGAGCCGCACTCAGTCATGTTAACACCCTACCCACAGGCTGCAGAGGAGATTGGATGACTCAGAACACCATTTTGACGGTAAGGTGTAATTTCCCTTTATAAGTAGTGTAGAGGGGTGCTGGGGCGGGGGGGGGACACTTCACAAAATTTGAGAATGGTGCAGAGAAACATGTTTAATAAAAAGAGTTGTTGAACTAGAACTATCTAACATAACACCTGGTCTCTAGACAAGAAGTAGATACCCAGTATCCCATAGGGTTAAGCTTACCATACAGATAGCTTTCAAAATATGAATATAAGTAGTTATAGGCTTTGGAGAAACTGACATTGTGCACAGAGGCCACTCAAGTTCTACCAATACATGCCTGGAATCTTCTACAGAGGTATGTAGGTGAGGCGTTTATTTCAAGTCTCCTGAAACTAGAGTTCTTGACCTCACCAAAGATGTACCTCCTGATGCATGCGGGGGCATTTCATGTGGAACCAACCAGTCAAGTGATCAGAAAGGCACACCCTGCAATATCTGCTCCCAAGATAAGAACAGAGGGGGTGGATCTGAGACAGAGAGAACAGGATGTTGGCAGGATTCTTAGCTAGCATCCTTGCTGGAAACAGGTTCTGCTAGGTGTGATACAATATGTTCTTTCAGCCTTACTGAAGACTTCATATGACATTTAGCAAGCTATGATAAATCTTTTCAACTTAAACCAGCTCAAGTGGATTCCTTTCTATGCAACTGAACCCCCAAGGGAAAGCAACATGAAGGCTGCATGTCAGAAAACTCAGGTATGAGCCTTGCCATCCAGCTGTAGCAGAGCCAGTTGGGCCTAAACACCAGAGTAATGGAACAGCAACAGCCCATGTGTTCCTAACTAAGCCCAGGCTCACTCTGGACCCCTGGAAAGGCCTGATTTACTTTACTTATTGTAGACAGATGTTTCTGTCCTGCAGTCGTTCCATCCCAAAGAAACACACAGAGACTTATATTAATTATAAATTATTTAGCCTATTAGCTCAGACTTATTATTAACTAGCTCTTACAGCTTAAATTAACCCATAATTTCTGTTTGTTTAGCCACGTGGCTTGGTACCTTTCCTCAGTAAGGCATTCTCATCTTTCTTTCCCTTTGTCTGGCTGATGACTGACTCTCTGCCTTTCCTCTTCCCAGAATTCTCCTGGTCTGGTTGCCCTGCTTATATTTCCTGCCTGGCTACTGGCCAATTAGCATTTTATTAAACCAATATGAGTGGCACATCTTTACAGTGTACAAGAGCATTCTCCCACAACTTAAGGCAGTCCAGTGGCCTCAACAATTGAGCAATGGGGAAATGGCAGCTTGAAAGCTACCCAGGCCCTCCAATGAGCTGTAGACTCTATGTTATGAGGACTAGCAGAAACCCAACCACCTTATCTTTTTTTTTTTTTGGTTTTCGAGACAGGATTTCTCTGTAGCTTTTGGTGCCGGTCCCGGAACTAGCTCTTGTAGACCAGGCTGGCCTCGAACTCATAGAGATCCGCCTGCCTCTGCCTCCCGAGTGCTGGGATTAAAGGCGTGCGCCACCACCGCCTGGCTTCAACCACCTTATCTTTCAGGAGAGGGAAAGTGGATGATATAAGAATTGCAGGAGGACCCACATCTTCATCAGGGCACTAGCTCCTAGAACACACCCGACACTTCATAAATTATGGTCAGGATGGTAAAGACGTGTTCCGTTCCTGGACTTGAACGTATCTTATCATATTTTATCAGTAAATTGAGATTGCCCACCTCCCCTTCCCCTTCAAGCATATGTGCACCCGCCTGTCCAGTGAGAATGCAGGAAGGCAACACAGGAATATCAGTTGCTTTATTACAGCCAGGGGGAGAGCAGCAGCCAAGAACCCTCAGAAAATACTTACAGCCACTTTCCCACGAGCCAAACAAATGTAAAGGCAATCTCCTAAGGACCAAATTTATCACTGATCGATGAAGTGTTTGCAGCATTAGGTGGGAGGGGGTGGTTAATTAGCACAGAGCAGCAGTGCAGATTACATCAAACATTTGTTTTACATTTGAAAACTCTGGAAATGAAAATTAATGGATTCATGCAGGAGCAACCCTGTCTGTAGGGGACCAAGGGCTCTGAATAGCCTAGCAATTATTCATTTTCCTTTGAGTTCTTTTCTGTGATGGGAAAAAAGAAAGTGTTTTCAAGAAGGAAACTGCTGTGTGGAAGTCTGGCAGGTTTTCCCCGGAGCTGAATTATTCTTTTGTTTCCTGACTTGTGATATGAGACTGTCAACTGAAACCAGGTGTCTGCAGGCCTTTTTGCCAGGCTGGCCCTGTTCAAACTTGCAGATGCCAGCTCCTGACACGGCTCTGCTCTGGGACTGGACACAGAGGGCGTGCCACGGCGGCTGGAAGAAGGCGAGTATGCTGGTCCTCTGCAGCGCAAGGGCACTATGATCTTCCCATTTCAAAGGGAGGGTCTGGTCATCTGAAGCTATGGGCAGAGGTCTTCTCCAGACAGGTCAGTAGTTAATTTAGTTGTCATGACAATGATGAAGAGGGCAAAAGAACTCAACCAAATGAACTCCGAGCTGGCCTTGAAAACTCAGATCCACTGATTTCCTCCCCACACTTTTTTTTTTTTTACAGTTCCTTAATCCTTTTTTTTTTTTTTTTTTTTTTTTGGTTTTTCGAGACAGGGTTTCTCTGTAGCTTCGGAACCTGTCCTGGAACTCCCTTTGTAGACCAGACTGGCCTCAAACTCACAGAGATCCGCCTGCCTCTGCCTCCCGAGTGCTGGGATTAAAGGCGTGCACCACCACCGCCCGGCTCATCCTAGGGAATACTTTGTATATTCTCAGTGACTGCCTGAAACCACGGTAGTTCAATATACCCACACTGTCTCTCACTTTTGACAGGTAGAGGTGATTTTCTCCATATGTACATACAATACAGTGTGGCTACGCCGGATAATAGGATGACTCGTGGCCCAGAAGGGACACAGTACGGTAGGTTGAGATTTTATTACACTATTCAGAATAATGTGCAATCAAAGCTTATGACTCTTATTCCTGGAACTTTGCATTTCCAGGTTTTTGCTGACCAAAGGTAACTGAAACCTCAGGTAAGGAGGGCATTCTATATTCAGAGCCATAGAGGCACACCTTGCAGCTCAAAGGCAGCCCTACGCCTGACACAGTGAGACCATAGTGTTTAATAAATGATCGCACATTCATTACAAAACCAGAGGGACCAAAGAAGCAAGAGGAAGAAGATGCCTGGATGGCAACCAACCTCATGCAGGTGACATTTGATGTTATTCTTTTTTCATTTTAAAGGGTGTGTCAGATATGGGATGTTGAAGCTAGAAGCTGTCGTAGAATGGTCAGCTGAGCTGCTCTCTGAACTAAGGAGGCATCTCCGAGTTGTAAGAGGTTGAGGGTGGAGGGACGGCGGGCAACTGGGCAGGCTAGCAGCCCTGCTGGCGAGATGGATAGAGACAAATGAACATCTTGGCTCCCTTCCAGCCATGCTCAGTCCTCATTGGCTGGCGGCTTTGTGTAACGAGGATGAAGATGGGCTTTCTTACACCACCACATCCTGGGATGACTGGAGCCTCTCTATGAAATAATTCCAATGGTTATTGAGTAAGGTTCTCAATGTAACAACTTGACCATCTTAAAACCATCTGGTAGAAATTGGCTACATAGTTTCCTTTAGAGTTAAGTGAATTAGGTATTGCTATGAGGTTCTTTCCATTACCCCCAGCACTTAAATTGTAAAAATTCAACAACATACACACAGACATATATACATACATATATATGTACACACATGCACTTATATGTATTATTTCCCGAACTCCTATGATCATACAAGTCAGAGGGCAATTACATTTTTCTGTGATTCAGAGAGAAAGAATGTCAAAACCGGGTCAAGAACAATGGTCTCACTCCATCAACTATTACCAAATTCCTGTCATTGTTATGCCCAGTGTCATCGGCCAAGTGCTGGTGAGCACAAAGCCAGGAAGTAGAAACAACTGCTGTTGCCCAGAGGGTCCAGCTCTGATGCTCCTTAGACCTTTGAGCGGTTCTTTCAGAGTGGGAGAAGCCTGGCTGTAGGCTGGAAGAGGCCCTTGTTGTAAAGGCAGAAATCAGAGCCCACATAACCTCCCTCAATGGATCTTCAGGGGAAAGTGAAGAGCAGAGGGATCTGTCCTCAAGATTTGAAATGTCAGGGGTGGAAAGATGGCTCAGAGGTTAAAGAGCACTGACTGCTCTTCCAGAGGTCCCGAGTTCAATACCCAGCAACCACATGGTGGCTCACAGCCATCTATAATGAGATCTGGTGCCCTCTTCTGCCATGTAAGCATACATGGAAGGAATGTTGTACACATAATAAATAAATAAATCTTTAAAAAAAAAGATTTGAAATGTCACTGGATCAGTCACTTGCGATTGTGACAAAATGCTTGGCTAACACCTACTTCAGGTTTATTTTTGCTTTCGGTTCAAGGGGATACGGCTTACCGCGACAGGGAAAGTATGGCAGTATGAGCCGGTGGGTCATATTGTGCCCACAGCCGGGAAGCAAAGAATGTTGAATGCTGGTTCTCAGCTCATGTTCTGCTCTTCACCCTGACTGGCTCCCTTGCCTACGAAACAGTGCCATTCATATTTAAATGGGTGTCCCACCTCAAAGAACATAATCTAGAAAATTCCTTCCAGTTGCCACCAGATTTCCGCAGTGATTCTAAATACTATCAAGATGGCGGTCCATGTCAGCCATCATGGTCACATACAATGGTTTGCTCTCGGGGATTCATGGCGTCTGCTGGCAATGAAAGGCTCTGAGAATTCCTGCAGTGAGGAAGTGTGCTTTGGACCAATTCTGTGTGCTCTGTGTTTGCTAATACCACTAACCTCTTAGACTCTGCCCCAAAGACAACCCAGAAACACCCACAAGAAAGGCAAGATGTGCTTTAGGGGTCTCTAGAGACCCTGCAGGGGGCTCTTTAGACCCTGTTATCTCTGAAAGCCACTCTGAGAGGCTTGCCTCTCACGCAGAAGCATCCGCTTCGCTTCTATGGGATCTGGGGGTCCAGAACAGAACATGCTAGAAACATCAAGGGGCTTTTCCTAAGGGCTCAGATTGAGATGAATTTTGACAAAGGATCTTAATTTGGTGTAACTCTAAATGATTTTTTTTTTTGTAGAGTTAAATGGGCCCAAAGAACTACAATAGTCTGGAGCAAAGTTCATCTGGGTTCTGAGTCAGTTCTGACATTTCCTGAAAGTTAATTCTCCAAAGGCTCTGGGCTTGAGGAAGATAGAGGAATTCAGAGGCAGAGGAATTCGGAGAAAGCCCCTCCTTTCCCTGAGTCTCAAGGGAAAGAGAAAAGTGGGAGAGGGGGGGCTTGTCTCTGAGACCGCTTGTTTCAGATCAAATAACAGGTCAAAATGCCATATTTGGGGGGGTCATTTTCTGAGCCCCAACACAGGTTTGTCATGCTAGATGAGTATGCTTGGGTTACTGTCCTGCCCCACCCTGCCACTGAATAGAAGGTCAGAGTGAAAATTCTTACCATGAAACCCTGCGAGCTTTTCATACTATGCTCAGATTCTTACTTCTGAAAAACTACTTCATGACCCCTGTCTTCTCAGAGCCCCCAAACCTTCCTGTCTTTTCCTAGCCTGACAAGACTTTACATCTGGAGCGCCTTCCAAAGGCCCTGGGTGAGAGCTTGGTCCCAGTCCACGGTGGTATTTGGGCTAGGTGGGGACTAGCAGGTGTGCTATAATCCTAGCACGGGGGACTAAAGCGGGAGGACTTGTAAGAGTTCCAGCCCGTCTTAGCAGTGTAACCACGCTGGGTCTCCAGACACAGAGGGAAAAGGTGGAGGAAACTAGGTTATCAGAAGTACGCCCCATTCAGGACCACGCCCCCTTCCTCCTTTTCTTTACTTTCTGGCTACCATTAGGTGAGGAGACTCTCTTATTGTCTAGAGGGTCTTAGGGATTCTTTTCCATTCCAATTAAAGGATGAAAAGGCAGGAGAAATCTCCGGTACAGCAGGCAGCAACAGATAATAAACTTCACAAGCAACAAAGCTCAGGGAGAGAAATAGTCCCTGTAGGTCAGTCCCTTGGAGAGACGGGGGTGGGGGGGGGGGGGGGGGTGTGTGTGTGTGTGGGGGGGTGTTAAGTGGTTCTGGTGGCCTGGGATGGGTTCCCTCCCCTTTTTCAAATGGGTCCGTTTAGACAAGGAAAGCGGAGCTGATTAGCACACAGCTGTAGGTGAACGCACTCAGAAGTAGGGAGGGGCGGCTGTCGAAGAAAAGGTCTGCCAGGCCTCTGACTTGTCCGGAGGGTGAGGAAAAGGTGTAACTCTGCTAGCTCTACCATTCAGAACTGGCTCCCTTTCCCGTCTGCCTGCCTGTTGGGGATCGAGCTAGCTTCTTCCCTCTGCCATTCCTTCCTATTGTGATGTCTGGACTCAGCAATGACACCCACCAACTATGTACTGACCCCCGAAACTTCGGGCAAAATCAATCTTCTGCCTTTTAACTTGTCTATCTACAGAGAGAGCATTAGACACAGTTTCTCTTAGAGTTGGAGCAGAAGTGTGTCTGTCTGTCCTTGTTGCTCTACCAATGCCCTTTGACTCATTCACATTAGAGGACAAACAATAGGGTATGGGGAGTAGCCTGAAAGTATTACACTTTTTTCACCCCCAAACAGAAGGAATTTAATTCCTTCCCATGGGGTAGAGGCATGTTCTGACATGCCTTAAAACTGGACCAGCTCAGGCTTAGACCTGAGTCTAAGTTTGAGTGCAGTGAACTCCCCTTTCCACGCCTCACTTGTTTATTTGAAGGCTGCCATGCCCCACGTCCAAGCTCATGAAGCCCGGCCCCGGCGAGGACAATGCATCATTCCCGTGGCCCACCCTGCTCTGGAAGCTTCTCTAACTCGTACGTCACTGCAATCCATACAGGTGGGAGTTGGTGGAGGTAGGGTTGTTTTGTGGCTCAGCTCATGAAGTTCGGGAGTGGGCTTGCTGGGGTTCTGGGTGTTGGTCTTTGTGTTTTTCTATCTCACCTCCTGCCGAGAAGCACTGTCTACAGAAGGCTACACACATCTGGTTCTACAGGCTGGGTGTCTTGACATTGCCTTCAGGGGATGATACTCATCCAGTCACTAAGAATGTCCTGCCCACAGCTTCCCGCGATGTTTTTCTTAACGCACACAGCTGCAAACCCACCCCCACCTCTTCTAACCTGAAATCCTAATGTTATAATTTAAAAATGGAGGGAGAGAGACACCCATGCAACAGAACTCATGTGGAGGGTTTATTGGGGTAGGGGCATGAAAAGGGAGGAGATTGAGACTAGCCTCTGGAGGGGAGGAAGAGAAGAAGAGAGACGGAAGGCGGGCAGGACCCGCCTTTTATGAGGGTACTTAGCGCATGTGTACAGGGACTACGTAGCGACGTAGTAGACAACGTTGTGAGGACCCTGAGCAGACCAGAGTACTGCCTGAGAACTGGCAAGGGCATGCACTCAGGGATGAAGCGCCCTGCCAGGTCCCCAAGGGACAGGCCAGCATAAGGCTTGACTGTTACCATTCCTTCTTCCTTCTGTTTATTATAAAAAGGTGAGGCGCTAAAGAGGGGATAGCAGGCGGGACAGGAATGAGGGTGCCAGGTTCTTGAAACTGCTTCCTATTGACCTGGGGTCATAACATTTTGGGGGGCCTGAGAAAGCTGTGGTGTTTGACCAAGTCCTGAGATAACTGGCTGTTTCACTTTGCTGTTCAGGTTCTATGGGTTGGTCTGGTGCCACGTGGACCTGGCAAGATGTTAGCAGAGCAGAAGATAAAGTTCAGGTGGAAAGTTGTTTTCTTAGGTCCTGATAATTGAGGGAGGGGGAGTCCCAAGACCCGGGAAGAGGCGGGAAATTTGGGCAGTTGATTGCCAGTGCACCTGACCTGTTCCAGGTGGATCCAAGTCTACTCCCCTGAGCTCACAAGAGGGTTTTTTTTTTTTTTTTTTCCCGAGACAGGGTTTCTCTGTGGCTTTGGAGCCTGTCCTGGAACTAGCTCTGTAGACCAGGCTGGTCTCGAACTCACAGAGATCCACCTACCTCTGCCTCCCGAGTGCTGGGATTAAAGGCGAGCGCCACCATCGCCCAGCTTTCACAAGAGGTTTTTGAGTTCACAAAAAAGATAAGTTTTCAACACATTAACATTCCCATGGTTTATACTCTGTACTGAAATTCACATGATTAAAAAAAGCATCATACTCCTGCCTTTGAATCATTGGGAACCCAGAAATGATTCCGGTTGAAAGCATCAACATTCTTCTTCTTCTTTTTTTTTCTGTCTGGAGAGCTGTGACAGATGTTTTTAGCACAGCGAAAAGTACCTTTTAAGTCTATAGTTAGAGAACAACCAAAGGGAATTTCAAATCCTGATCTTGTGGCTATGATCATATAGTGATAGTATGGTGTTTAGTACTCTGCCAGAGCTAGATTAATAGCTTATCAGAATTCCAGCAACTACTATTAAGAGTCTTTGGAGTCTCACTATAACAGTAGCATAGTGAGGAAAAGAAAGCTGAAACATTTTATTCTTTTATACATCTCAGATCACTTGCTCCTTCTCACCGCTTAAACTTTCCTAGCTTCACATAAACAAACCTTCTGTCTAGTTCCCCAGGGATCCAGGGGGCTGACCACTGAGAGCTGTCAGTGCAAAGGAAGTTCCTTTAAACAAAGGAACGGGAAGGACCTCCGCTGAAATCTGTTTTGTGAGTTCATCTTTTCCTGAGTCTGGCAGCAAGGTGACCTACATCTAGACTTAATATTAGCTCTAGGAAAATGAGGCCTGGGACATGAATTTTACAGAGAACCAAGAAGGCAGCTGGAGCCCTGGTTCCTGCTGTTAAACTGACAAAGCTACTAGCCTAGTCATCAAAAATGTTCATAAAGACATGGGTATTCTGTAAGTGGTTACCAAGTAGTGGGCCCCCGGCTGCTCTGCCTGTGCTTTAGCAGGCTGTCAAAAACTGCTGTCAAAGACTGGCACAAGTCTGCAAACTGAGACAGGAAGATCAAACTCGGGACCGAGAGTGTGAGGGTTGCTTCAGCCCCTGCAAGGGTTTCTCTAATGACTTAGGGAAGTGGAGGCAGCTTACAGGATACAGCTGTTCCCCCGCAACCTCATTTGAAAGAACAAACATTGCGCTCTCTCTCTCTCTCTCTCTCTCTCTCTCTCTCTCTCTC